>NC_081575.1:94285267-94346602 GCF_022355385.1 Mustela nigripes
TTTTTAAAACCCCACAAAAAGTAACATCACAGTGAAACTTCAGAATTAAAGAGGCAAATATAATATAGTAAAACAATGTAGAATAAAAGATGGTCTTCAAATGAACAGCAGTTGCACTTATAGCTGATTTTTAACAGTAATTAAAGTTGGAAAAGAATATAATAATATCAAAGTGCTAAAAAATATACTACATATCAAAATCTTTGGAATGTTGTTAAAGCTGTAGTTTGATGGAAATTTAGAAACTTAAATGCATATATGAAAAAAGGAAGGTTAAAAACTAATAAACTAAATGACCACATCAATACTATGGGGCAAAAATTAGCAAAATAAGCCTAAATGATTCAGAAGAATGTAAATGGTAATGATAAAATCATATATTAATTAATATAAAATAAACATATATTAGAGATCATGAACAAGCCAAAAGTTGACTCTTTGAAATGACTAACAATTTGAAAAAATTGGTGAGGACTAAGAAATTCCATATGTAAGACAACACAAATAATTAACTACAGGAATGAAAAAGAATGCATCTCTACAAAGCCTCCAGTTGTTAAAAAATAAGAAAATATGTGAAAAATTTTATGCCAAAAATTTGGACAAAATTAAATAAAACTTTCATTTAAATATAGAATTGCAATCACCTAGGAATATATCTAAACAAAAGGTATCCAATATGTCTACATGTAAAACCATATAATTTCAAAATTCATTAAGGGAATAGACATAAATGGTATACCATGTTTATGGATTGGTAAGCTCAATAATATAAAGATACCAATTGTTCCCAAATTTATTTATAAACTCAATGTAATTCCAGTCAAAATCCGTACAGAATTTTTATGGAATTTTATAAGCTGTTTCTGTAATGTACCTGGGAAAAAATGGGATACATACAGATAAGTGATTTTGAAAGTAAAGTTATTAAGTCATTTGGACACAATGATATATTAACAGAGCAAGGGAATGGACTAAAAAGACCCAAAATGACTGTTGTATGTCAAATGGCCACTTGATTCTTGATAGATATAGTTCTTGCATAAAAATGGCAAAAAGGGGTCATTTTAATATTTGGTTTTGGGAAAACTGTTTATCCTTATTAAATAAAAGTAAATTGGATCTTTAATTTGCATAGTACACAAAAACCAATTCCACATAGATATATGCTTTAAAGTGTAAAGTCTAAAATAATAAAGGTTTTAAAAGATAATACAGTAGGAAATCCTTCAGAATTCTTAAGTAAGACACATTTGCACCAATGATTCAGAAATAGGACTGATAAATTTGAAAATGTTAAAATTAAGAACTTTTGTTTATTTTAAAAGACAAAGAGCAAAAAGATATCCTACAGAGTAGGAAAATAGACTTATCATATATACAACTGGCAAGTGACTTAAAGAACTCTAACAAATTAATTAGAAAAAGACAGATATCTTGATAGAAGAAAAGATGGGAAAAATATTGAACAGGGATCAATAAAGAGTTGCTGGAGAAACTTACAACGTACTTCCATATTGCACAGTTTGTTGAAAAAATTAAAAACTATGACATACCCAAGTGATGAGAATGGTATAGAACAATGGAAACTCTTATAAACTGCTTATAAACTTATAAACTGCTGTGTGGAATTTAAATTGTAAACCATTTTAGAACATAGTTTGTCATAGACTAGTAATTTTGAAGATGCATGTAGCTGATGGTTTTGCAATTACATGTCAAACGCTTTAGAAAAGCATGTGCATAAGCACGAGGATTTCTGTACAATATTTATTTCACTGTTTGTTCAATAGTCTGAAGTGAAAGTAATGTAAATGTACACTAAAACTAAAATGGTAAGTTGTAGTATATTCCATATGAGAGAACAGTATCAACGATAAAATCAAACAATTTACAGCTGCATTCAACAAGCCTTATATTAAGAGAAAGAAACCAAATATAAAAGGATATGAGTTGTATTTTTGTGTTTATAAGGATTTCAAGAATAGGTAAAGAAAAGTATATTTTCTAGAAATATATGATCAAACTTAAAAAAAAAAAACAATGAAGTATGAGATAGATAAGGGAGCCTCTGAAAACTGGTCATGTTATACTTGACAGGCGTTCACATTTTCTACTTTCTGTATCTTTGTTGCATTTATCTTTTAAAATATTTTTTAAAATATTACTTAGAAACCACATTTTTTTTTGGCAAAATCTTCACAGCTACACTGCTGACATACCTTTAAATATTACTTGCTAATAACAGAAGTAGATCTGCTAGCAGTAATGGAGGAATGAGAGAGAAGATTGTTTCTGCCCCAGTCAAGCTCAAATTTCCTTTCTAGCATTGAACTTGAGAGCAAGCAATCAACAAATTCTCTGCCTCTTTAGAAAGATGCAGACATTCTGATGATGGTAACTTAGTGGTCACTGTTACAACCTTTTCTTGGGAAAATATATAAAAGAATGTGACAATGATGGGCTTTTCTCAAAAGCACTCAATAGAAGATCACAAAGAGGAGCTATTCAGAAAAAAAGAGGTTATGAAAAGAGAGATAATTCAGGAAATGTGAATCATGGAATTATTTTGAACTACAGGAAGAGGTCAAGTTGGTGGAATCAATATTGACTATCTGACAAATAATTTAGGAAGGGGAGCAATATGGTATGTATTTTTAGCATGCATATAATATGTGTCATTAAAAAAATTATATTCTGAATTGCCTATCCCAGAGTTCCCTTAAAATCAATTATCCCTTATTAGGAAAACATCATGATAAGGGCTCTGATGTTAGCATCACCCAAGAAAACAAAATAGATTTACTGCTTTACTCGCTAGTAAGGCAAATACGTGCATGTGTATTTGTATGTCTTCTCAGAAAATAGTAGGAAGCTAAGGACTAGGTGGAGTGAAGCAACCAGTCAAAATTCTGTGGCAGTGATATGGTGAAGGATATTTTATAAATAAGGCTGATTAATGTTTATTGCATAGTGTATTACATTGATGTAATACATTTATTTGGTCTCCTCATGCCCATATCTGTCTCACTCATGGATACTTCGTGTATGTTCACTAACTAAGGTCACTATGACCAAGGTCAACCATGAAAAGCTAGATTCATAGACACTACTTGAACTAAAAACAACTTTAATATGTATTATTAATATGACTACCAAAGCAGTGTGTGCCTTCTTCATAGTATAGTCCAGAGAAGTAACTCCACTTTCTCTCTCAAGTCCTACTTGCCATGAGTCACTGCTCTTTGAATATAAATCATCCATTTTTACCCCATGCAAAGATCCCATGAACCATACAAGTTATAGAACAGCTTTCTGTTCTTCCACAATTTTTTTATAATGTGCAATTCTTCATCAGTGAAGTGCATCAGAACTGCCCACTCATATTGTCTAGGTGTATGCAGGCCTGCAATTATTTGAAGCACATATATAAGCACTGTAATCCCAAATCTTCTAGGGCAGTAATTCTAAAAGTGTGATTCCTGGGCAGCAACATCAGCACCTGGCAACTTTTTAGAAATGCAATAACTTTTGGCCCCACTCCAGACCTATTGAAGGAGAAACTCTCAGGAATGGAGACCAGTAATCTGTGTTAAAAGTTCTTCAGGTGATTCTGATGTATACTTAAATTTGAGAACCACTGATCGAGGTGGTTGGTAATAATGATTAAGTTTTCTGTTCCTTCTGAGAGCCACACATTTTTGAGACCTATTTCTCAAGAGCAGGTGAACAAAAACAAGAGCAGACTTGTGCTAGCACAATGCTTACATACCAGATCATTCTCTAGTTAGGCTGCCATGACAATATAAGTTAACAATAATAAAGATTTTATATCTTGGAAAGTGATTCTGGACATTTTTTCAAAGCACAGACTATGAAGCTTGTCTGTGTGGGTTTGTTTTCTAGTTCTGACTGTACTAATTGTGTTGCCTTGAGCAATTTACTTAACCTCTCTATGCCTCTTGGGCTCCCTGCTCAGTGGGGTTAACAATATAACATTAGAAAGAACAGACAGCTGACATAGGAGAAAACCAGGTAGGTAGCAAATTTGTTGAAAGAACAGACAGCAGTTAACCTGGACAAAGGAAGACTAAGAAAATACATTATAACTGTCTTTATAACCTGTTGCACACAATAACAATGTTATAAACAAAAAGTGGTCATAAGAAGGCAATCTTTGGTTCAACATGAATGTATGCCATATAACATATATTTCAGATGTTAAAATATCGAAATAGGGTAAAACTCAATGATAATGTGTACTGGATATAGCATTAGTGATTGCTGTCCCTGATCTCTGTCTTTTGTCTAACATGCTCTTTTTTTTTTTTTTTTTTGAGATTTCATTCATTTATTTGACAGAGAGAGACAGTGAGAGAGGAAACACAAGCAGGGGGAGTAGGAGAGGGAGAAGCCAACTTCCTGCTGAGCAGGGAGCCTGATACAGGTCTCAATCCCAGTACTCTGGGATCATGACTTGAGACGAAGGCAGACACTTAATGACTGAGCCATCCATGCGCCCCTATAACCTGTTCTTTAATGTAACTGGGAAAAGTTCTTATATTGGGAATGGGAGGGTGTGAGAGGATTAGGAAGTGATAGCTACTGTATTTTGGGGGAGTTTCTGACTTCAGTGTACAGTCAGTTATGTAAAGCATAAGCTTCATTCTCTTTGCTTTTGTGCTTTTGACAGTACAGGCTGTTTGAAAAACATACTTTTCTTACACTCACAATAGAGTGACCCCATATTTTATGGGATTAAAATTTTGGATACCATACAGTATGTTATATTGGAGTTTTAAGGAAATCTTATTTAGATTACTAAAGAGACTCTATTCTAAGCCCCTCTGAGTGGACCTCAGCTGCCTGGACTTCCAAACTTCACTCCTAGGACCCCTCAAACCTTTCCACGATCAAGAAACTGCCCAGAAGGTCACCTCAAAGATGCTGCTCCAAAACAAAGTCTGTTGTTCATTTGTCTAATCTGATTTGTCAATGAATTGTTAAAGATATTGAATAGCACCCAAAGTCCCATGTACTTCTTTGTTTTTCCTTATGCGACTTCCCAAAAGATACTTACCTACTTGTTTATTTATTTAGCACCAAAAGGGCATGATCCTGTTCTGTTTGATTTATCACTGTAAATTCAATACCAAAAAGAGATACAGCATGAACAAGTACACTAAATAGGTGTTGAATTAATTAACAAGTAAATAAATGAACATATATATCTTCTAAGAACAGATGACCACGTTTAAAATAATGTACTATATCTAAAATCTGCCAGGGAACTACCAACAAAATTGAATACATACAATAAATTTAGTGTTGCGTACATTTAGTAAACATCATGACCAGGCTTAAGATATTAATATTTGCATTTCACTGATATTAAAATTCATGTCATTTTCCTCATAAGAGATGAAAAAGCTCACTTCTTACTTTATCAATGTTAATTATAATGTAAAACACATTTTAATGTCATAATGGATGAGAAAATTAATCTCTGCAAACTGGTGAAGCATTATTTCAATTACTAATTGGATTTCAATAAGCATTTAGTAGATTATCAATGATTTTAACTCTGTGTAATGAGTGATTGGAAACCTTATAAAATATGGCATGTTAATATCAAAGAATCTGAATAACAAAAACAACTCAGAAGTATGAGATTTTAGGGAACTGTTAAAAAGACATTCAAAGTTTAAGGACATGGAGCTCATGTTAAACAACCAAAGTCTACTTATCTAACATGTAGATAAATATTTGATTATAATAATCATTTTTCAGAATGCAGAAAAATGCAGAAACCTAAGGAAAATTATAACTTCAGGGAGAGAGAGCAACAGAAGGAACAATTTGCTGTGGAAATCATACCAGTGACAGAAATTCCAGAAGCAATATGAGTTAGTGATTTGGCAGCCTTGAATTCAGATTTGACTCTACCATGGACAAGCTGAAAGACTTAGGCAAATTATAAAAACTTTCTAAGCCTGTCCACCCTTTTCAATACATATCTTCCTTGACTTATGATGGTGTTACATCCTGATTAACTCTTTCTAAATTGAAAATAACCTAATCCAAAAATGCATCTAATACACTAACCCACCAAATATTGTAGCTTAGCTCAGCCTACCTTAAACCTGTTCAGAACACTTGCATTAGCCTAAAACTGAGCAAAATCATAACAGAAAGTCTAATTTATAAAAAGTGTTGAATGACTCATGTAATTGATTGATCACTGTACTAAATTTATTGTATGTATTCAATTTTGTTGGTAGTTCCCTGGCAGATTTTAGATATAGTACAAGGGTATATCAGTTGTTTACCCTTGTGATCACATGGCTGACTGGGAGCTGGGGCTCACTACTTCTGCCCAGCATAATGGGGGAGTATTGTACAATACTCTAGCCCCAGGAAAGGATTAAAATTCAAACTCTGAGGTAATACATATCATTTTCATATCATTGCTTGAAAAATCTTAAATTGAATCATTTCAATTTAATGAATTAAATTTCATTTCTCTTTCCTCCTTTATTTTTCCTTTCTCTTTTCCTCCTTTGCCTCCCAGCCTCCCCTGCAACCACCTTCATTCATATGCCCACACACAGAATTTGTGTTTGAGAACTCCAAATTTCTTTCTTTATAAATATAGTACATTTTTTAGCAGTATTATGACCATAAAATCTCATTGCTTAATCCATGCATAAGTCCTATTTTCCTTCTGTGGGAGGGGGACATGTTCCCTATACAAAAGGCTGGTAAACATAAGGACAGATACAGTGAAGACCAAATTTAGTACAGAGAAACATTTTACTCCAACTGAAATAATGGACATAAGTGTTGTAATTTTTTTAGTCTTTCTCTCTCTCTCTTTCTTTCTTTCTTTCAGAGGGAGATATAGAGAGAGTGAGAGCAGGATAAGGAGCAGAGGGGGAAAGAATATCAAGCAGACTTTGTGCTGAGTGTGGAGCCAAACATATGTCTCTATCTCATGACCCTGAGATCATGACCTGAGCTGAAATCAAGAGTTGGATGCTTAACCAACTGAGCCACCCAGATACCCAGTATTGTAATTAAAAGTAATGGAATAAAGTATCTTGGGGTTCAACAACAAGGATTTCTGTAATGAATTTGAATACAATTAACAAGATGTAAGACACCTGAAGTTACAATTTAATGAAACATTTAACTCCTATAGTAGATTTTCATAGTCTTCTGAGAATGACATGAAAGTTTTCAAAGATTTATTCAAGTAACCTCCCTTCCTACCCCAACAATTATCATACATTCCAAGCCAGATATTCCTTTTGTCAAGGAGAGGGATAAAAACTATTTTGTCTCAATGGCCTTCAATGTTTTTCTTTTTTTAAAAGATTTTATTTATTTACTTATTTGACAGAAAGAGAAAGAGAGCACAAGCAGGGGGAGTGGGAGAAGTGGGCTCCCTGCTGAGAGGGAGCCCAATGCTGGGCTTAATCCCAGGACCCTGGGATCATGATCTAAGCCAAAGGCAGATGTTCAATTGACTGAGCCACCCAGGTGCCCTGGGCCTTCAATGGTTTAAAACAAGAATTGATTTCTTTAGAAAACTACCACAGCAATTAGAGCAACACTTAGCTGTACTTTTCAAGCTGCTATTTACTATACTTATTCTGGTTAGAATGAGCCACAGGAATAATTTTAAACTAAAAACTGAGGTCTGGCTTCCATTTTAGCACCGGACAAACTAGCACTGGTGCAGGGAAGAGGAGTGGGGTTTTTCTTTTCTTTTTCTTTCTTTTTTTTTTTTTTTTAAATCATGCCAATCATCTCAGCTCTGTTTTACAAACTATTTCTGGAAGTACAGTGAAAATTCATGGGCTCAGATAGGCCAGAAATAGGAACTTACCTTAGGGAGATTTGACCAGTTGGTTGGAACTTAATAGTAATGAGACTGAATTATCTGTTATGAACCAATGGAGTATGTTCTGTTCTACAGCCTCAGGCTAATTCTTGAAATTTAGCCAATCACCTAAGCATTGCATACCAGACTGAACTGGATGAATCAGCAAAACTATCTCCTGACTACAAAAATGTCTAAAATATATGCCCTACTCTTCTGAATTAGTATCATTATGTTAGGATTTGGTGTGAAACAAATGGATTTGATTATAAACTAATAAACTAAGCTGAGCCCATCTCCCAAACTTCCTCTGATATCAATTATCTTTAAGTTTTAAATTATACCTGTAAGCCAGAGTCAGGTCCAGCACAAGAAAAAAAAAAGGCAGGATAATACTTGATTAATAAGGTCTCTCTGTCTGGAAATGATTAATTCTAGGATGTAGCTCATGCTAGACTGAGAGCTCATATTTATGATCAAGTCTCTCAAATCCCACCAGCATCCCTAGCATATCCCAAGCACAAAAGAGACACTTAGACAGTGACTGATAACATGTCAAAAGACTTTGGTTGAGCATTTTGTCAAGGATCAACTCCCAAAAGACCACCAGAAATAACTGTTGATCAAGCAAGTCTAAGTTTACTGGATACACTGTAATTAGAGAGAATACCTTAACAGGCAGTTAGCAGCATCTCAAAGTGAGAAAATTAGGGAAACATCTTTATAGGGTTTTGGGGCCTCGTATAGATGATTTTAAGGTGGGTCTTGCAATGTAGGAAATTGACCAGGAATGGACAAAGTTTATAACATGATAGCCTTCAATTAATTGATAGGCACAGTGAAGCAAGGGCTTGAAATAGTCTGGATGTTAGTCTTCATAAAAAAGCTCATTAATTGGCTTATACTTTTACCTTTGGGGAGTTGTACTTCTTGGTGTAAAAGCTAAGGCATTTTTTTCTTGCTATTGGTATAATTTAATATAGGGAAAGAACATATGCCTGGTCCCAGTATTGTTTAACATAGAGACAGGAAATAATGCTGGTTTTAGGTAATTATAAATTAAATGAAAAGTAATTAAACCTTTATAGAACCACTTAATGACAAAAATCATCTTCATGAATTAGTCACATCTACCTAATTGCAAAGAAATTACTATCTCAGTGTAAAGAATTCAGTAATATATTCTTAGTTCTTTCCATGTTTACTCTATGTCTTCCTGAAGTAATTGAACAGACTGGTAGAGTAATCACCCCTTTTTTGAGGTACTCAATGCTTTGTATCAATTTTAATTAACTATTTTTGACACTCAAGAGTTTTTGCCTCTGTACATCTGCCTAACTTATCTTTCCATACTCCATGTGGGAGGCATTAAAGGATAAGAGAAGACTTTGAATTTTTTTCATCTTTCTGGTAATTAATATTTATGGCATTTCAAATGTTGGTATTTTATCATATATAGGTAAAACTTTCATTTTTTGAGTTAATTATTTCAGGTTCTGATTGGAAGATTAATCCTTTTGGCTACATTACCTTCCATGAATATTCTAGATTTTTGCTTCCTCCACTTTTCTTCACTAGCCCATAACATTCTATCCTGCAGTAAACTTGTAGAAATCCCTTTGTTTCCACTTTCTCTAAAATATAATTTTCTTATTCCTTTCTTGATTTACTGTTGTTTAATGCAGTTTTAGAAGGAAAAGGAGAAAAGAGTGCATACTTGGTCTGTCATTTTTACCGAAAGACTTTTTAGTTGATTTTGTGCACTAATTTGAATATTTGTTTTTAAATGGTTATTAGGTAATGAAATCTTACTACTCTAAAATATACATCTTAAGGGAAAGCAAAATAGAATGGTGAAAAATAACTGTAGATTGAGTTAATCCAGTTCTAGTTCCAGTTTTGATGATTCTAGCTTTATGAAGTTGAACAAGTCACTTAACCTTTTTGATTTCAGTACCTTCATCTGTGAAACAATTGAGTTGTTTTGCATGTCCTTCTAAGTTTCTTCTAATGCTAATATGCTGATTCTATTTAATACCAAGACAAGATATCTAAATCAACTGTGTTGGAGTACAAAACAACTTGATTATTTTAGCACAAATTTTATGACCATTAAATCTCAAATCCCAGCTTTTTGGTCTCAAGTCTCAGGTCTACATGCATTAAAGTATTTTAATACATTTGTCAATATAGACATAGGGCAACTAAATATACTACAATTCAATTTAATTCTGATACTATCTGATGTTAGTATCAGATTTCACAGGTATGAGAGCTCAGTCCCACAAGACTACCTCCACTTCAGATGCCAGTCACAAGTATCAGGTCCTGAGGTTATCCTCATTTCTGTCAGACTTGGCTACTAAGTTTGAGATTCTCATCACCTACTTCAAGTTTGATAATTTGCTTGAATGGATCACATAACTCAAAAGTTGTACTTACTATTATTTTTGTTATGAAAGATACAAATGAACAGCCAGATAAGAGGTACATAGGGCAAGGCCTGGAAGTATCCTGAGTGCAGGAGCTTCTGTCTTGTGAAGTTGGGATATGCCATTCTCCCAGCACATGGATGTGTTCTCCAATCCAAAAACTTCCCAAACTCCTTCATTTAGGGGTTGTTAAGGAGGATTCAAGGCATAGGCATAATTTTGGCCAGTGGCAATTAACTCAATGTCCAGTGCCTCTCCACTCTCCTGAGGCTGTGCATAAGGGTGAAATTTCCAAGGTTCTTATCAAGGCTTGATGCATTCTGGAATCAGTCCCCAACCTATAACTATTTATTGGCCCATCATGACTTGCCTCATTAGAACAAAAGATATTCCTATCACCTTTATCATAAAAAATTCCAGTGGTTTTAGGAGCTCTGTGCCAGGAAACAGGAACAAAGATAAAATATTTTTCTTATTATAATATATAATATGTATGTATATTTACATATACAGAGAGAAATTTAATGTCTATTTCCTTCCCATTTTAAAAATCAGTAAAAATATCTCTTAAAAAAGTCTTAGATTTTGATTCATTTCTTTATTAAAGAAACTTTTATGAAACTGATTAGACTATACAAGCAAACAATATATAGAATTTTACCCACATCTTCAATTTGTTTCATCAGGGGCATGACTACTCCCTTGTGGTATATTAGATATTTAAGGAAGCTATGTAAGCCCTTCAAGTCACAAGAGTACCATTTTGTAAATTGCAACTTCAATGGATTATTAACTTTTTATATAATATATTTCAATTAAAACAAAATTGGATCTCAATGAAACCAAATGGTTGATGCTATGTTTAGTCTATGAGCAGGAGAGTGAGCACTGGAAATGCTGCTTGAAGACATATTACCTACAAGAAATCCAATCACTTTAGAAGTGAGCTCACTCATATTTGACTGCAGGCAACCACACAAAATCAGTGGATATATATCTTATCACTTCATCTTCCTCAGAAATTCTCCCAGATATTATCTCCAATATAAAGTAATCCTCATCTGAATACTACAAAAATATCCACTTTTAAAAATCCAGCTTGAAAGGTCTTGGTAGTAATTTCCCCTCACACAGTTATTTTGAATAAGTTAGAACTCTTCAAACCTACTATATTTATTGACCTAGATTGTTTCTGTGCACTTAAAATTATACTCTGATAATGACAGACTCATTTTTGAAAGTAGAATTAACTATTTATTGCCCACTAAGGGCACATCTGAGTGCACTGAAGAACAGTTATTAAAAACCCACATCGCCTGCACTTTCATAAACTGGCTTATTTTTGAATTCTAATTTAAGGCCTTAGTACAGTCACTGAATTCTATAGAAAGAAGAGACATTTTGACATATTTATTTATAGTATTTCTCATTTATTGATTTTTGTTATACTACTTTGTAAGGTTTTTCACTAGCCACTCCTGTTAGTGTTCCAATTGGCCTGTATATACAACCCACTGAGAAATGAGTCCATTAAACTGTGTTCCTATTAGTATAATACAAGTTCTATATCATGCCAGCTTAGAGAAAATATTTGATGGAACATTTTTCTCCCTCTTGAGATCTTTTGACTTTATCCTCCACCCACACACATCTGTGCTTCTAATTTAAATAAATTGGCTTAGTACTTCCTTATTCTGACTGAATTAAGTCTTTTGTGATACCTATTTCTAATGTAGCCAAGTTTTTAGTTCCATCCTTCAAAAGTGTATCTCTTGGTTCTATTTGTAAGCAAATCTTGATAGTAGGAATATTTCTTAGTTCCTAAGGATAGTATTCCTTCTTTCCTTCCTTTCTCCCACTCTGTTAAAAACAAAAACAAAAGCAAAAACAAAAACAAAAAACAAACAAAAAAAACCCACAAGTGAAATTTTTATTTAAAAATTACTACTTCGGGGCACCTGGGTGGCTCAGTGGGTTAAAGTCTCCACCTTTGGCTCGGATCATGATCCCAGGGTCCTGGGATCGAGTCCCACATCAGGCTCTCTGCTCAGCAGGGACCCTGCTTCCCCTCTTCTCTCTCTCCCTGCCTCTATGCCTACTTGAGATCTCTGTCAAATAAATAAATATTTTTAAAAAATAAAAAGATTAAGAAATAAAAATACTGTTTCATCATTTGACCATTGTGGGTGTATTGCAATTTTTCTCACTTCATGGAGTAAATGAACTAGTTTATAAAACATGATGAACTTGAAAAAACTCAAGTCAGTTTAATATAACTTTACTAGATGAAAAACGCCTTTCAGATATGGGATACCAACTGATCATTTGTAGCTAGCACCTCCCGTGGCATGGCTTTTCTAATGTAATGGAGAACACCCATGTTATATAAATGAGCCAAAATGGCTTCTGTATGTTGTTTATTTCTTCACTGCAGGTTTAGATCCATTAGTTTAAAGGGCCCTGAAGCCCACCTCAAATATTTCCACATTCCAGTTATTATTTTTTTCATTAGGATATAATTGACATGTAACACCATCTATGTTTGAGGAACACAACACATTAATTTAATACATTTACATATTACAATCCAGGGGAAGGAGTCAAGTTGGCAGAGGAGTAACTGGCTGAGACGACATCAGGTAGCAGGAGATCAGCTAGATAGTTTATCAAACCATTCTGAACACCTACAAATCCAACAGGAGATCAAAGAGAAGAAGAGCAGCAATTCTAGAAACAGAAAATTGACCAGTTTCTGAAAGCTAGGACTGGCAGAGAAGTGAATCCAAAGCGACGGGAAGATAGACCCCGTGGGGAGGGGCCAGTTCCCCACAAGTAGCAGAGCAATGGAGCACAAAATCAGAACTTTTAAAAATCTGCTGCACTGGGGCACATCACTCCAGAGGCTAAGTTGGGGTGAAGCCCACACAGGGACAGCATGATCTCAGGTCCTGGGGGGCCATAGAAGGATCAGGGGTGTCTGAGTGTCGCAGAGCTCACAGGCATTAGAGCAGGGAAGCTGGCTACAGAGACGGAGCCAAGGAGTGAGCTCTCAACTTGGGGTTACCTTAAACTGTGATCCATGCCATAGTCAGTCCCTGCTCATCCAGTCAGTCCCTGTGAGCAGGGACCCCACAAGTGGCAGACCAGGGGAGACCCCCCCCCCCCGAAGAGCAGTAGGGATCTGCTGGGTTTGGAGACTCCGGGCGGGGCTGCATGCCAGAGACAGAGACGCTTGGTCACAGGCTGGGTGATCTCGGAGTGCAGCTGGAGGCCAGGGAGATGGGAGTGATTGAGTGCTTTTCTCTGAGTGCACATTGAGGAGTGGGGCTCCCAAGTTCTAGGCTCCTCTGGGCCAGAGATTGGGAGACCACCATTTTCATTCCCATCCTCTGGAACTCTACAGAAAGTTTTCAGGGAACAAAAGCTCCGGAAAGCAAACCCAAGCAGATTACGTAGCCCGGCCCCTGGCAAGTGCGGTGCAATTCCGCCTCAGGCAAAGACACTTGAGAATCACGGCAACAGGCCCCTCCCCCAGAAGATCAGCAAGAAATCCAGCCAACATCAAGCTCACTTATCAAGAAGTACAGCAGGATTCCAGAGGAGAAAGCAAAGCATGTAATTCATGGCTTTTTCCCCATGATTCATTAGTCTTGCAAAGTTAATTATTTTTATTTTTATTTTTTTTTCTTATTCTAATTTTTTTAAACTAACAAGTTTTTTTTTTAAGATTTTATTTATTTATTTGACAGACAGAGATCACAAGTAGGGAGAGAGGCAGAGAGAGAGGAAGGGAAGCAGGCTCCCCGCTGAGCAGAGAGACCGATGTGGGGCTCGATCCCAGGACCCTGGGATCATGACCTGAGCTGAAGGCAGAGGCTTTAACCCACTAAGCCACCCAGGCGCCCCTTATTCTAATTTTTTTAAACTTTTATTCTTTCCTTTTTTAATGTTTTTTAACTAGTTTATCTTAACAATACCTTTCATTAAAAAAATCTTTTTGAACATTCATTATTATAGTCATATTTTATCCTTCACTGTATCTAACTTTATTTTTTTGTATACACATAGGGTTTTTTCTTCTAAAAAATTTGGGATACAATTTCTTCATCAAAATATACCCTAAATCTAGCACAGGGCTTTGTTCTAGTCTCCAGCCTGAGCAAATTCTCTCCACTTTCTTTTTCTTTTTCTTCCTTTTCCCAACCAACTTATCAACTCCTTTTTTAGAATTTTTTAAAAATTTTCATCTTTATAGTCATATCCCATCCCTTCATCATGTTTACTCTTATATGTGTGTATGTGTATGTTTTTCTTTCTTTAAAATTTTGGGAGGTAGTTTCTTCTAAGAGACCAAAATACTTCCAAAATTAAGTGGGTGGCTCTGTTCTATTCACCAGTCTAATATATATATTTTTTTCTTTTTTTTTAATTTTTAAAAATTTCTTTTACATATTACAATTCAAACAAGCAGATTTTCAACTTTTTAGAGCATGCTTGGTTTGCATATTTCACAAAACCACACCCAACATATGCCAGTCATAGGTAAGGGAAGCCTTGTTAAAAGATCCAAGTTGCTGCTATCCATCGGAACTCTTTGACCCAGGCACTTCCTGCTGTGCTATTGAATGACATCACCTTGATATTTAGACACCTTTTCTGAGAGCTCCTGGGAGTTCTCATGCTTTCAGCCCCTTCTGACTAAGGACAATGCAGCTAGCCTCTCTATAGCCCAGGACCCTGGGATCATGACCTGAGCCGAAGGCAATGGCTTAATCAACTGAGCCACCCAGGTGTCCCTTTTTCTTCCATCATTTTAATGTGTTCTGCCTCTCTTCTATTTTTTTTCTCTCTATGAAATTTACTATGCATATTCTATATAAGCAGCACTATGTCAAGAGCCATGGGGTATACACAGATTAAAAATATACAATTCACATTCTCAAATTTTCAGTATAAATCATTTTAAAATCTTTTATTTATATAAGATATATGAAAGGATTATAGTTTCATTTACTCAAACATAATGGTTCTAAGAAATTTATTTTATTTGAAGCAGTGGCTATAAAAAGAAGTAACGTTTTCATTATTTGAAGAAATATCTACCAAGCAAAGGGAAAAAGGCCCAAATACTTAATTTATAAAGAACAATGATTTTGGAAATTGAAAAGATATTTGAAATTTACATTATTTCAGGAAAAAAAGGACAAAATAGAGAAGAAGAAACAAACATCTCTTCAACTCTATGTCAATTTTGGTTTACTTCTACACTTAGATTAACTTACACATTCATATATTGCAAAATATATATGTGCACATTGGCATTTGGCTTTGTAAATTGAAAACTTCTGCTACTTTCAGAAATTTAGATTCATCTTTTGCAACATTTGAGTGTCTCCCATGTGCCAAGCAGAGTTCTAAAAAGCAGGTTATGTTAAACCAGGGCAATGACAGTTTTGCAGGTCTCCAGAGAAAACAAGAGAAAGTGTCAGTATAATAAGGACATCCCCTCCCACCAAAATAAAACTTCAGCATCCATTCAAAGTGCCTTTGAGGGAGCTGTGGAATTCTAGACCATATACCAAGGAACCTGGGAGGAGGCTTGCCTAGCTGTGTTGGGTAATAGGCAGACAGATCTCAGTCACAGCTGTGGAACCTTCAGTCCCTCTCAGTCAGAGTGTAGGCACCCCTGGGAAACAGTCTTAGACAGTTGCCTATGGACAAGAGAACATTTGCAGAAATTCAGGTCTCCAGAAGAGAAGTCCCAGCACATTTCTGAACAAAAACATATATATTTGGACATAACAGAACGGGTAAGAGAAATGGCTTAACTTTGCATCATCCCTACCCCAAGGCAACACAGCTATGGCCAAGAAAGGTCTCCTAGCCCATCATTTCTCTTGCAGAGGAAAAGGAGAGTGTGTACATGAGCACCTGACTTTCCCCCTGGTACGGGAACTGCCAAAGGAGTTCATTTCTCTCTCACCCCATCCAAAGTACTAAATTGTGAGCCACATGACTAAAGGATGAAAAGAAGCTGTGAGAGCTGCAAATAGGACTCTCAGAAAGCATTCAAGATACACAGATCCTCCTAAGTGCTTCACAGATTTCATCAAGGAGCCCATCCATGGACAGGTAGGAATGCCTCACTTATGGATCTCCCCCATCCCAGCTGGCCCACAGGGAAGCCCAGTGTGCAGTGTACCTCATGCACACACCACTCCACCCTGTGACTGGCTCTCTGTGCAAGTTCCTTATGGTGGTGCTGAGAACAAGCTTTGGCAGATGGAAAAACTGAAAGCTGGCCCAAATCTGCAGGCCAGAGAGAGAACATAGTTGTGAGCTTTAGCTCCACCTTTGAGAAAACTAGAGAGGTTGTCAGCACTTGTCCTGGTGCCTAGCAGGATACTGAGAAAGCATACAAGCTTAAGAATTCTGCCATGAGAGGGAGCAAAAAGCATGGGACAGGTGTGTCCATAGAAAGTTTGAGATATCGGTGCCTGGGTGGCTCAGTGGGTTAAATCCTCTGCGTTGGGCTCAGATCACGATTCCAGGGTTCTGGAATTGAGCCCAGCATCAGGATCTCTGCTCAGCAGGGAGCCTGCTTCTCTCTCTCTCTCTCTGCCTCTCTGCCTACTTGTGATCTCTCTCTGTCAAATAAATAAATAAAATCTTAAAAAAGAAAAAAAAAAGTTTGAGATAGCCTCAGAATCTCTAGAAGGGCTGACAGAAGTTATCTCTCTCCCAAAAGCAGATAGTAAAGACTTGAGGAAGTGATGGCTACTTCAAATGGAAAGAGTAACACAAACTTCATGAGAAATCAAGGGATTTTGACACCACCTAAGATCACAATAAATTCTAGTAATTGAACCCAAAGACGTGAAGAACTGTAATTTACTTGACAAGGAATCCAAAATAGCAGTCTTTGTTTTTTTACCTTTAAAAATACATATTTGCAGGAACAATTCTCCATTCTCTAAGACTCTTAGGAAAAAAGATCCATTCTGGGGGAGGTAAAACAAACAGTGGACAAGAATGTAGCACCATCCCCCCAATCACCAGCCCCCAGGTCCCCAGGCCCCGGGCTTGGCTAGTGCTGACTGGAGGTGAGCCCAGGAGTCCATTGAACTTGCTCTCTCCAGCCTGGAATTCATACAGGACAGGCTTTATGTCTACATTCCTCTCTCCAAACTCCAGAAACACTTAAAGGGTTCTTTGTACCCGCCCACAGGAAACTAGGAAGCTGGGAAGGGGGAGCTGAAAACACACATTTGGTATCAAAAATAGCTGTTTTGAGAAAACTCAATGAGCTACAAGAAAACACAGACAGACAATGCAGGAAACCAGGAAAACAATACACAAAAAGAGAAGCAAAGAGATAAAAACCATATAAAAGAACCACACAGAGATTCTGGAGCTGAAGAATACAATGAAATAAATGAAAAATGCAACACAGACCATGAAGATCAGGACGAATAAAGCAGAAGAAAGAATCTGCAAGTTACAAGGAATTTTGAAATTATCCATTCAGAGGAGAACAAAGAAAAAAGATCTGTGTGATATCATCAAAAGTACCAATTTGCAAATTATTAGAGTTCCAGAAGGATAAGAGAAGAAAGAAGGCAGAAAGATTTTTTAAATTAATAACAGCTAAGAACTTGCAAAATGTGGGGAGATATTTGGATATCTAAGTTCATGAAGCTCATAGTCAACAAAGAAATCTGAGGAGATCCTCTTCAAGACACATTATAATAAAATTGTCTACCAGAAACTCACTTCAACTTTAAGGACACACATAGGTTTAAAGAAAAGGGATGGAAAAAGATATTACAAGAAAAGAGAAACCAAAGAGAGCAGGGTAAATTATACTTACATCAGTCAAAATAGACTTTAAGCTAAAAAGAATAACAAGAAACAAAGGTCATTATATAATGATAAAGAGGTCAATTCACCAAGAGGATAAAACAATTATAAATTTAAATGCTCCCAACACAGGAGCACCAAAATATATTAAGCAAATATTAGCAGATATGAAGAAAGAAATAGACAACATGTAATACTAGTAGGGGATTTCAATACCCTACTTTCAGCAATGGATAGATCATCCAGACAGAAAATCAATAAGGAGACTTTGGACTTGAAGTATACTTTTAACTAAATAAAACTAACAGATATAATATAGAACATTCCATACAACAGCACAGATTACACATCTCAAGTGCACATGAATATTCTCAAGAATAGATCATATGGTAAGTCACAAACAAGTCTTAATAAATTTAAGAAGATTGAAATAATACCAAATTTTTAATATTTTGGTTTTGACCGAACTTTTTATTTAGTATTCTAGAGTTGCTTAACACACATTTAAATGGTTTTATTGAGGGAAGGGAAAGGGAAGGTTCCTGTAGATTCCTAGGAAACTACGGCCATCATGATCCATTTGCTTTATTGAATTTACTGGGCCAAATAGCACTCTCCTTACGTAAGCATCTACTCTCAGGTTTTTTATACTAAGAACACTGAGATATCAGTTTGAAGACCCTCTGAAATCCTACTCCTACCACCCTCTAATAGCTAGTTTGTGGGTATAGGCAGAAGGATTTCCCTCTCCATTTTAGATAGCTAGATGTTTGTGGAAGGTCTCAAAATTGTTTGCATCATTTACTGGGAAAAACCAGATATAGAAAGTGGCCTTTGGGACACTTTTATTTGGAAAATTAAAACACTAGTACACAAGTCAAGTCTTAACACATTTAACATTTGGTTGTTGAAAGCAAAGTCATAAAGTCAAGTAGGGTTAAACAGGTTTTACTCTTCCCCTCGCAAGAACATAAAAATTATGTTGGGGGAACTTAACAGGATATTTTTAAAAGGTAACACAATTTTTCCTTTTAGTAGTCCTTGGGTCTGACAGAAAATGTTTGATTTTTTGGTTTGTTTCCTTGAATGGGGATTTTGGTCCAAAGTTTTGTTTGTTTTTATATCTGCTTCTGCCTCACCTCTGTCAGATCAGCTTCCTCCATAGCTTCCACCTCTGGGTGCTCTGTGAACTGAAGTGGTGTAGGAATCACATGGAGGAGGATACCTTCTTTTCCACAGAAGGGGGAAGGCCTCTTTCTTGTCTGCCAGCCAGATCATGACCACGTGAGTAGAGATCACTTCCACTGCCTGAGTAACTGTCTTGACTTCCACCATACCCATCATATGAGCTGCTGTAATCATCACAGTGACTGTTTCCCCTACAAGATGGCAGGGGTCCTCATGTAGTTAGAGCACTAAGTGAGTTACCATAACTCTCATATCAATCTCCATAGGAACTTCCACTTGTATGATCTAAATAGTTAAGATCAGGACCATAGTCATCTCTAATACTACAGCCTCTTGATGGGTAATCATCATGTGAACTGGAATGACCATAATCACAGTAAGTATAATCTTCTTGGTGGTAGTACTTAATCTCTGGTATCACAAGAACTTGGGAAATCTCTCATTGAATAACTATCTTTAGTAGAATACCCATCATCTTTTGGGGACAAATAAACATCCCTATGAGAGGGCAGGGGTTTCTTTCAAGTTTTGCCTCCCTAACTATCTCTTCCATGTTGTACAGGAGCTTTA
The DNA here is from genome assembly GCF_022355385.1 of Mustela nigripes. Taxonomy (NCBI): domain Eukaryota; kingdom Metazoa; phylum Chordata; class Mammalia; order Carnivora; family Mustelidae; genus Mustela; species Mustela nigripes. The sequence goes on from NC_081575.1 coordinate 94,305,203, forward strand.
CCTTCCATTCCATTGTTGATATGAACTTGTCCTGAAGGGGCATATCTTTTAGGAGGAGGACAGCCACTTTGGGGTAGTGGTCCCCTTTTTATTGGAAGTGGTCCCTTGGAAGAATTTATATTAAAAATCACAGAATAGCCACCATGATCCATAGGCCTTTTGCATGAGGGAGGTCCCCTTGGTTCCTCCACTTCATCTTCTTCCACCTCTAAGACCTTTTGGAGGGCTTCTGCTTCTTAGAGGTGAAGGTGGTCCATATCTACCACTTCCAAATGATGGCTCAGTGGCTTGTTCTACCTTAATGGCTTTTCCATCTAAGGACTTTCTGTTCACATCTTTGGCTGTATCCTTTAGCTTCAGCTGGGCTTTCAAACATGACAAAAGCAAATGCTCTTGATTTGTTAGTTTCATGATCTTTCATCAATAGAACTTTTATTATTTGTCCATATTTGCCAAATATGACTTCAAGGGCTTCCTTATTTGTTTCTGTTTCAGGCCACCAATGCAGAGCTTTCCTGGGTGATCTGGTTCAACTAATTTCATTCCCTGATGAGAGTCAGAGGGTTGGTTGTAGTTTCAAGCTCTTATGAGCTTGCCATCAGGGGCTTTGTAGCAACTCAGCACAAGAGAGAGCTGATGGTTCTGAGAACAGAAGAGGGAAGCTTCTACTGCTACTACACAACAAGGGTGAACCTCATACCAAATTTTAATTCAGTAAGTTAATTGACTGTCTATTTGACTTTATGACAATGCTTTCAATAAGAAGATGTTAAGTGTGTGTTAAGACTTGACTTATGGGGACGCCTGGGTGGCTCAGTTGGTTGAGCGACTGCCTTCGGTTCAGGTCATGATCCCAGCGTCCTGGGATCGAGTCCCACATCGGGCTCGTTGCTCAGCAGGGAGCCTGCTTCTCCCTCTGCCTCTGCCTGCCATTCTGTCTGCCTGTGCTTGCTCTCTCTCCCTCTCTCTCTCTCTGACAAATAAATAAAATCTTAAAAAAAAAAAGACTTGACTTATGTACTAGTGTTGTAATTTTCTAAGTAAAAGATGAAAACTCTCCTATAACAACATAGAAATTTCATCTGTTACAACATAGGAGAAAACAAAAACACTTTGGCTCCAAGTACAATAATGAATTTCATAGTTTTACTATAGCTTACCTGATTAACAGGATATATATGGGTATGCAAAGTTCCATTAACTTTGCTAACTCAATACTTACATCCATATTTCAAAAGAAAAATAACAATTTTACTGTTTTTGAAATATAGAAAGAAGTTAAACATATCCTCTTGATACACAATAAGTAAACATTTTTAATTGCAATATTTCTTTCAAGTTAAATTTGTTAGAGTCTAAATATAAAGATAATTTACTTAATGTCATACTATCATTTTCTCATATGGACTATAATGTATGGATGTATATTGTATATGGAATGACCAAAATACTCTTCAAAAATCATTGATTTTTATGGAGAAAAAAATATGTTCATACCTCAAACAAAATACTGGAAATGAAAATGGTCTGTCATATTATGCTGGCATATGGCCATGTAAAGACATCAGGCTTTTCCTATTTTATCAAGGTACCCAATACTTTAGGTAAATTTATCTTATAAAAGTCAGTCAGTGAGTATTAAATATTACACATAAGCCCTGTGAAATTTTTTCTTGTAGGTGAGCTTATGGCTTTATAAATAATTATACAAGTTGCATTCTATCAGGGTGTTCAAAGCATAGTTGGGGAGATTAGTTGGTCTTTCATATGTTACTCAGAAAAGTTATTTTTCTTTCTTTATTTTTAAAATGTAATATATGAAATATATTGTGATAACCAACACCCAAGATGGCTCCCAATACTCCACATTTTAGATATTTATACCCTTGTGTGGTTTCCTCCCATACTGAATAGGTGTCTGATGGTGTGTGACTTTCAAAGCTAGGTCATAATAGGCGTTACAGTTTCCACCTTACTTTTTCTTGGATCACTTCTTCTGTGAGAAGCTATCTGACACATGGTAAAATACTGAAGCCGCCAATGGATAGGCAAAGTAGGGAAGAACTTAGTCCTCCTTCCAAAAGCCAGCATAGGCATGTGAATGAGGCACCAGAGAAGCAGATTCTTTAGCTTTAGTCAATTCTTAAGATGTTGGCAGCCCTGGCTACCATCTGAACATCATGAAAGACCCTAAGCCAGGGGCGCCTGGGTGGCTCAGTGTGTTAAGCCTCTGCCTTTGGCTCAGGTCATGATCTCAGGGTCCTGGGATTGAGCCCTGCATCGGGCTCTCTGCTCAGCAGGGAGCCTGATTCCTCCTCTCTCTCTCTGCCTGCCTCTCTGCCTGCTTGTGATCTCTGTTCATCAAATAAATAAATAAAATCTTTAAAAAAAAGAAAGAAAGAAAGACCCTAAGCCATATCCATCCTGCTAGGCTGCTCTGGAATTTCTGCCCAGCTAAGATTTGAAGTAATGTGCACCACAGATAGACAATATGCCATAAAAAAGAATATATGTAATGTATACTTTATTATAAAACATATAATAAAATAAGTATCTATGACACCACCACCCCAAATTTATAAAATCCAACATTATTAAATGGTTGCATCCATCTCCACTTGTTGGCTTCTATGTTAGTATAGCACTTTACAATGACTACTGATTGGTATTATCTCATTTTCTAGCAAAGTATGTACCTCTTCCAGCTTTTGTTTTCTCTTTTAAGAATGGCTTGTCTATATCTTTTGCCATTTCCAATACAGATTATTTTCAGTTACCATAAGGTCAAGAACTCAGGATCCATGAAAGGCAACTGAGATATTTGTTTGAATGGCATTTCGGACAATTGAGTATTTGACACCGAATCCGCCTATCCACTACCTCTATTTGTTTAGATCTTACAGTAAATTTTCATAATCCTTATACACGTTTCACATAAATTTTGTTTGATTTTTTTCTTGGCTACCTTATATAGCCATAAAAGTTGCTCTTTATTAGCTTATTCCATTTACATTTAATTCCTAATTTTCTTTGGCTAAATTGCCCCAAAAGTAGGAACATAAATATCATTATTTAATTTTTTTAAGAAAAACAAAAGCATTTATTCAACATTTTATTTTCTTAGCCAAAACATATTCCATGTGACTCATGTGCCCCCGCTTAAAATAATGTAATCTATGACGTTTCTGACACATTGCCAGATATAATGGTTAAAATATAGTAATAAAACCACATAAGCTAGGGGGGCCTGGGTGGCTTAGTCAGTTAAGCATCTGATCTTGGCTCAGTTCATGATGCCAGGGTCCTAAGATGGAGCCCTGCATTGAGATCCCTACTTTTCACTCTTCCTCTGCTCCTCCCCCTGCTGATGCTTTCTCACTCTGTCAAACAAAAAAGTAAAAATCTTTAAAAAAAACTACATAATCTAAATCAGAAGGAATCAACCAAAGTAATACATAAAATATTATGTATTACTGAAAACAGCATTTCAGTGGCTCTGTTCGATATGCTTTACTATCTATTTCATTATTGTCCTGGTACATTTAGTTATTTACTACTGAAAAGAGAGATAAATACCATTCAGTCAACTTGTGGATGCTACCTGTAGAATATGCACATATCTTATCTATATTTCGCTTAAGAAAAAAAAAATGGTTCGCTTATATAACAATTGCTCTGTGCAGAGTTAATAGTAGTCAACCTGAAGTTCAATTCTATTTTCAGACCAACCATGAATATTTCGATCAGAGTACACATGAAATATTGCCTCATAGTCTTTAAATTTATAAGTGATTTATTAACAATAAATATTATGAAACTGGTAAGAAGCTAAGTAATTTCCTAAGACAAACAAGGTATGAAACCTAAACAAAAGATTCCTTAGTTTCTTACCTTTAAACAATAGCTTTATAGAAGACTCATACAATAAATCTGAAGGTAAACTTAATAAACTGCATGTTCCTCCTTTTTTTTTTTTTTTTGAAAGACAGCATGTACGCAAGCAGTGTTGGGGAGGAGGAGAGGGATAGAGGGAATCTACAGTAGGCTCCATGAGCATGGAGCCTGGAGTGGGGCTCAAACTCACAACTGTGAGATCACAACCTGAGCTGAAACCAAGAGTCCAAGGCTTAACTGATTGAGACACCCAGGTGCCCCTCTGCCATTCTTGAAGTCAGTAATTCTTGAGAAAAAATCTAGTAGCACCTGTTTTTTAATATCACAATAAAGGCTGCGCATGGTATTAAAGTCTTGATTCTGAATCACTCTGGGAGTGATCAAGAGTTATTTCCTTTTCAGAATCCTCATTATTGAATTTAAATAAGTATGTGTGAGCACTATCTTCTCTTTCCACTCTGCAGTATTTTCCTGTAGAGAGGTCCACTGTGATTCTCCAACTCAGATACACTTACTATGACTTCTGTTTTTAAGAACTAGCATACCAGAAGGAAGGTAGAAGTAACATTTCGAAGCAATCAGGGAAGCACTAATGAATGAAAGTGGAAACCACTGGGAAAGATTATAGGTACTGCCTTTGAGTGAAATTTCAACATCCTGTGGGGAAGGAAGAACAATTTTAACTCTACCCTTCTAGATTCTTGGCTGAAACCCTCCTATAAAAAAAAAATAAAATAACAGGAGAAAAACAAACAGAAGTTAAATAACATGTATACCTCACGTATACATAGTGAAGACCCAGAAAAACTGAGTTTTTCCTCCAAATGGCCCAAGCCACCATCATTTTCTTAAAAGACTTTATTTGTTTGAGAGAGAGAGAGAGAGAGAGAATGAGAACACAAGCAGGGGGAGGGGCAGAGGGAGAAGCTGTTTCCCTGTTGAGCAGGGAGCCCAATGTGGGGCTTGGTCCCAGGACCCTGGAATCATGGCTTAAGCTGAAGGTAGATCTTTAACAAACTGAGCCACCCAGGCACCCCCAACCAAGCCAACATCTTAAATCTCATCTCCAGCTAAAGACAAAAGATGTCGTAGGTGAGGAGTCAGTTATGAGAGGCTACCAGAAAAAGGACAGTAAACAGTAATAAGGTTGTTATGCAGATTTAAGTCACTGCCTTCCGTATCAATCAGTTTCTAGAGGTTCAGAGTCAACCTTCTCTTCCTGATACAGACAAAGAGTGACCTTTACAAGTGGAGATTTCCCTTATAAATGTAACTATTTCTTACAAAAGATTAAGGTCTACTCAGTTTTCAGAGCTTCACCTGTGTCTACTGTTTCTTAAAAATAACTAGCTTAAAATAATTAATATGCTAAAGAGACACATTTTAGGGTTGTATATTTTGCTTTCTTTCAGTCCAATATAAAGGGGTTTCCCAAAGGATATTATATCTTATTCTTCTTAGAATGCAACCAAGGTTTTGGCTTCTCAGTCCCCTGTCCTGCAGGACCCAGTGGTGGGTATCTCTTTTTCATCTGCTATGAAAGTTATAAAAGAAAGTTTGACAATTGCATTCTTAGTCACACCATCAAAAATGTCACCCTGTTGCAACTTAGCATAGCTCCAAAAACAGTCTTTTGATACCTGAAAAGGTACATTTTTATGTGTCTACATTTATTTTTGACTTCTGGTTGAAGTAGAGAAATGGAGCTATAAGCTCTCTTACTGTGGGGTGTCTAACTGAGAAGAGCCTCTTGTAATCTGAAATATTTTTCTATCTCCTGATGGAATTAATGAATTAGGTCACAGAGTCTCCAAAATTAACGGAGCTTTATTTTAATGTTTATAGAGATTTATGAATGTGTTTCTATACCTAACATTTCTAAATGTTTACAGGAAATAAAGAAGCTGAATCTTATGCTAGTCTCTTAAGAGAAAAACATTTTTCTTATAGAAACTGTGAACATGTTTATGTTCACGTTTTCAAAATGAATCTTCGTACAAATTAGACTGGTTTCAAAACAATTTTATGACTTTTCTCAAATTTTTATGTGTTAAATATAATGCAATGTATTTTTTTTATTATATTGTTTGTTTTTTCATGAAGAGACTAATAATCCTGAAATTCACAAACTTTTCATATTGGATTATTGTTCAGGTAGCAAATTTATTTCTACATACTAATTATAATTGTGAAAAATTTAAAACTATATTGATAATTCTTAAAAAATTCTCTTTTTAAGATTTTATTTATTTATTTGACAGAGAGAGGTCACAAGTAGGCAGAAAAGCAGGCAGAGAGAGAGAGAGAGAGAGAGAGAGAGGAGGAAGCAGGCTCCCTGCTGAGCAGAAAGCCTGATGTGGCACTTGATCCCAGGACCCTGAGGTCATGACCTGAGCTAAAGGCAGAGGTTTATCTCACTGAGCCACCCAGGTGCCCTAATTCTGAAAAAATTCTCATACAGTAGTGATTACGTATAAAGTAGTATGGATGACTATACATGATTTTCTAAGATTTTTATATGGATTCATGAGTTTTGTTCATCTGTTAATTATTTTGTATGATAGATGTTTACTTTGTGAAAAAGAAGTTAATTTGGTTAAAAGTTACTGTGGGTAACTGAGACTCTATTACAGTAATAATAGCAGAAAAGCACAGGCGTGTCTGCAAGGTAATGGAATGTATTTATTTATTTATTTTTTGGAATGTATTTTATCAAAAAAAAAAAAAAGAAGAAAAGAAAAAAGAAGTTTGTAAAATAAGGTGTCTGTTTCAAAAGATAAATCCTGGATCCATAGAGGAAGCTGTGGAATCTTTGCAGTAAGGAAATTTAGTCTTGGTTTGTATAACTACAAATAATGGGACTGAAAAGAAGAGTTGAAATGTATTAACATTTTGACAAATTTTGCTCAATGTTGATGAGCTTATTCACAAGATAATTTATAAAAAAAGGAGCTGTGAATCTTTTAGTGGGTTTTCTTTTTGTTAAAATGACAATTGATCTTAAAATTTTAAGCCTTAACAAGGAGGAGTAAAAAAGTTGTCTCTGTAATCTGCTAAGAGAGCAGAATTAAGTATCTTACTCAAAAAAATTCAGTGCTTGGTACATCTTACAACCATTGTCACCTTTTTCTGGTTTACTTTAAGACATTATATTGCCATTTAGATCAAATAAATAAGCAAATATTGTAAATCAGGTACCCATCATCCCATCATAATCAAGTATCTAAATCTCCTTTGATAACTGTTTTGATTTTATCTTCCCAAATCAGACTTCTAATTTAAAAAAAATTAAGATATCTATACACCAAAAAATATCTTTGAGATTTCCCAGTAGGCCCTAAAAAAAATCACAAAGATTTCTTCTTTCTGCTTATTAACAACAAGAAAAAAATACTATTAAAATTAAGGCTATTTGGTCTGTTCCATGTTTATTAATACTATTATAAGATGAATAAAAAGAATAATCAAAAAATAAAGAAGCTCATCCTTACCTAAGTTACTTTTCCACATAAAATGATTTATATATAAAACTTAAGAGATTTTACATTTCACAGCAAGGCCCTGGGTATTTGTCAATGTGCTCATTATTTATAATATTTAGTTACTATCTTCAAATGACAATGGATTGGGATCTCATGAAGTAGTATTGGGTTGTACACTCTAATAGCTCACTTCCATTTTGATACTCTTGATTACTGTAATAAATTAACAACAGCCATTTATTCTCATCTGTAGGTGAACTTTACTTTCCTCTGATTTTTACTTTAAGACACACAGGTTAGAACTCTTGTATTCTATAAAGAAGGTTAGTCTCTGTGACCCAAGGACTCTACCAAATACCTTAACTATTGATAAAGGAAAGAAAAGACTCTTAACTAAAGATTATCAAGTTTATATCACTTAGAAGTCTTTCCAAGAGGTTAGCTTTGCTAGAGGACTGATTTAGGCTTAAGATTATTTCACAAGAAGATGACTTCATGGAGGAAGACTACTGATCCAAGGTCCAAGAGAACAAGAATTAATTACACAGGACTGAATAAACTGATGAGAAAATCTGATTAGTGGTTATTTGTCTGGAATATTGTTGATGTTGTTTTAATTCTCTATTTACTGATGAATATACAAGGAATCACTTTTTTTTTTCCTTCTAGATCTCTTATCCTCAACTTAGAATTTTTTTACCTTTTTATAAAAAGAGATGAAGCATTTTTTATTAACATATAAGATCTCTTACCCTCAATTTTTTTACCCTTTTATAAAAAGAAATGAAGCAATTTTGGTTTTTGCCCAGTTTGTTTCCTGAGATTAAGAGTCTCTTATGGTTTTTCTCACTCTCTGGTTTCCTCTTGTTTCATTTCTCCCTCCCTTCACCTATGATCCTCTATCTTGTTTCAAAAATTCCTCATATCAGTGAGAACATATAATTGTCTTTCTCAGATTGACTTATTTTGCTTAGCATAATACCCTCTAGTTCCATGTCATTGCAAATGGCAAGATTTCATTTTTTGATGGCTACATAATATTCCATTGTGTGTATATGTGTGTGTGTGTGTGTGTGTGTGTGTGTGTACACAAATATATACACATTCATACACACACTCCATCTTCTTTATCCATTCATCTGTTGAAGGACTTCTAGGCTCTTTCCAGTTTGGCTATTGTGGACATTGCTGTTATAAACATTGGGGTGCAGGTACCCCGTTGGATCACTACATTGTATCCTTAGGGTAAATACCCAGTAGTGTGATTGCTGGGTCATAGGGTAGCTCTATTTTAAACTTTTGACCCATTCATTCTTTAGTAGGATAATTGTCGCTCTCGGCCCGCAAGAACGACCCGCAGACGAGGTGAGTGGCAAACTTCTTTTATTACTAAAGCTAATGTACTAATGCTAATGGCGGCCGCGCCGCACCAAGCACTTACAGCAGTATATATGCACGCGCGTACGCCCCCCTTTTTGCCCAATCAGAATGCCGTGCATGCAGTGTCCTCGTGCGCTCTTATGTAACCGTGCAGGATTCTTTTGTTCTCTAGCAGTGATCATGCATATATCTCTTGGCTTCTAGTGCTGTTCACGCGCCGATCATGAGCGCGCCCACATTCTCCTCAACCAATCACTCTCAGTTCCTCTATCTTCAGGCACTCCCGTCTACGTGACTCCTTGCATCTGCTGAATGGCTCTCCACAATAATCTTTAGCCTCCATGTATTTGAGTTCTTTCTAACTTCCTCTTGTGGTTGAGTTCTAGTTTCAAAGCATTATGGTCTGAGAATATGCAGGGAATGATCCCAATCTTTTGGTACCAGTTGAGACCTGATTTGTGACGCAGGATGTGATCTATTCTGGAGGATGTTCCATGTGCACTAGAGAAGAATGTGTATTCTGTTGCTTTGGGATGGAATGTTCTGAATATATCTGTGATGTTCATCTGGTCTCTGTGATGTCCATCTGGTCCAGTGTGTCATTTAAAGTCATTTAAAGTCCTTGTTGATCTTTTGCTTAGATGATCTGTCCATTTCTGTGTTGGGGGGGTAATAAAGTCCCCTACTATTATTGTGTATTGTTGATACAATACCCTTTTTATAAAAGGGTATTAACTGGTTTATATAATTGGCTGCTCCCATGTTAGGGGCATAGATATTTTAAATTGTTAGATTTTCTTGTCGGACAGACCCTTTAAGTATGATATAGTGTCCTTCCTCATCTCTTATTATAGTCTTTGGCTTAAAATCTAATTTGTCTGATATAAGGATTGCCACATTCTTTTGATGTCCATTAGCATGGTGAATAGTTTTTCAGCCCCATACTTTCAATCTGGAGGTGTATTTGGGTATAAAATGAGTCTTCTAAAATTTTTTTAAAAATTAACTTTGAAAGAATAAAGAATCATGGGAGAAAAAGCCAAGAATTCTATGTGCTGCATTCTTCTATTGCTAGAGTGTTGCAGTTCTCATTGAGTGGTAAACATGCTCTTGGCTGGATGTTCTTGTTGATCTGCTGGGGGAAGGGTCTGTTGCAGTGATTCTCAAATGCCTTTGCCTGAGGCAGAATTATACCACCCTTGCCAGGGGACAGGCTAAGTAATCTGCTTGGGTTTGCTCTGAGTAGCTTTTGTTCCCTGAACATTTTCAGTACAGCTTTGAAGGACAAGAATGAAAATGGCAGCCTACCAATCTCTGGCCCCAGAGGAGCCAAGAACTCAGGACCCCACTCAGTGAGCCCTCAGAGAAAAACAGTCAATCACTTTTGTCTTCCTGGTCCCGGCAGCACTCTGTGCTCATCTGGCCTATGACCAAGCATTTTTATCTCTGGCACAAGACCCTGTTTGGAGTCTCCAAACCCAGCAGATTCCTGCATTGCACTCCCATGCTGCTCCTCCTAGGGAAAGAAGGGAAGTCTCCCAGATCTGCTGCTTGTTAGGTTCCTGCTCGAAGACTAGTGGCCCAGCTATGCTGCAGATCATGTTTTAAGGCAGACCTGAGCTGAGATTCCACTCCTCATCTCTGTCTTTGCAGCCAGCTTCCCCACTCTGGTACTTGGAGCTGTGGCACACTCAGGCACCCCCAGTCTTTCTATGACCGTGAGGGTCCTGAGGCCACACTGTCCCAGCAAGGGTTCTACTCCCCCCAGCCTCAAACCCCGCTTAGCCACTGGAGTGACATCCTGCAGTAGAGTAGATTTCTAAGTGTTCTGACTTTGTGCTCTGTTGCTCTATCACTTGCTGGTAGCCATCTGATAGAGGATCCCTTCCCATGTGGTTTATCTTCCCAGATATCACCTCTGATTCACTTCTCCACATGTCTTACCTTCCAGGAAGTAGTAGCTTTCTGTTCATAAAATTGCTACTATTCTTTTCTTTGATCTTCTGTTGAGTTTGTAGGTGTACAGAACAGTTTGATAACTATCTAGTTGAAATAGGTCTCCTATTGCTCTGCCATCTTGTTCCCAACCCTTGAAATGAAGCATTTTAATAATGAAATATTATTCTCAGTGAAGTCTCACAATTCAGAAACAAATATTTTTAGTTTTCTTATTTTTGTGGTAATAGTTATCATCATAAGAATCTGTCTCCATTTTACCTCAGATTGGAAAAGTTGATCGTGTAACCAAAAACCAACTGCTGTATTATATTTGGGAATGAATCACTTTTAATCAGGTATAGCAAGCTCACCATTAAAGAACAAGGCACTCATGCCTACAAAACCTTCATAGGAAACTGGCCTGGTACCTAGCTTATACAGCTTCAACTTACAAGTGATACAGTCACTTCCTGGCAGGCCAAGAATTAGAGAATATTTCGGAGACTTTGAGGAAAGAGGAATTTACTTACTCTACAGATTCAACAGTAAAATCTAGGGGAGATTTTCTTGGTCTTGACTTCCTAGCCTAGATTTTACAGAAACCTTTAAATGGTTCAATCTTGGATTCTTAAAAAAATTTACAAACAAAAGGTAATAGTTTTAATTCAGTATCTGTTAAATACTACATGATCAAGAAATCTTATGGGGTTATTTAACATCTCATTGCATTTGTGAAAATAAACAGTCTAAACTATAATGAGACCAACTTTTTTTTTCTGATCAATATTTGGAGACTATTTATGGCCAAAACAGGGAATGCTTTGGACTGAATGTGTACTCCCAAAATTCATATGTTGAAACCCTAATTCCAGTGGGTTTGGAGATGAGACTTTTGTAATGCAAAAGGTGAAGGTGGAGCTTTCATTAATGGAATTAGAGCCTTTACAAGAAGAAACATGAGGGAGATAATCTCTCTCTTCCTGCCACATGAAGACACAGCAAGAAGATGGCCAATTGCAAACTAGAAAAGGATCCTCATGAGAACCTAATCATGCTGATACCTTGATGTTGGTCTTTTCAACCTTCAAAACTGTGAGAAATAAATGTTTAAGCTATCCAGTCTTTTATTTGTTATACTGGCCAAAATAAGACAGGGAGATTGTTAAGAAAATTATTAATACTTGAAAAAAAGCAGTAAAGGTGGGCAGCATGTCTTTTCAATATGATTCTAACACTGTTTAATAAATTCAACCTAGAATTATACAGTTTTCTAGGGGAATGTATCTGTGTTTGAGTTTACTATTTACTATTTGATTAGAGCCTAGACCCTATAAAGTTACTTGCTAAAATGTAAGTTTCTCTCTGATAGAAAAGATAATCCTAATGGTTATGGTTTGACTGTCCCATAGGACAATAATGACTTAGTAGCCTTACTTTGACAAATTTTAGATGGTTTTCTTATTAGACGATATAAACTCCTTCTCATGAAATGCTCTTGGAGCCAGTTTTACTATCTTAGTGGTTTTCTTCATTAGTTAATGAGTTGAATAAAATGTTTATTTTATATTTCTATAAGTCATTTTTAACTTTTTAAAAGTCATAATTTGATCCATATAATGTATTCATGATTACAGAAACTTGCATTTGAATATAAGTATAAGAATTCATATGGGTATTCTCATAAGGCTTCATTATCATAAAGAAGAAAATAAGGCCAAAATTTAGTCTCCTTTTACCTTGGGTTATATTTAAATTTTCTGATGCAGACTTCAAATTAATTAGATGTGTATCCTGTAATAACAAAGAGGATGACAGACATTCTGAATATAGATTAAATGGTCTTAATGTCAGGAACCAGAAATTGTTTCTAGAAATAACTGATCCTATTTTCCAATTACTTTCAGAAATGACAGAATAATAGTAAATCTGCCAAAACCAAAATTGTGTTTGGTAGATATTTTCCAAAGGTCATATTGTGAATACTAATGAAGCCAATGCAACAATTTGTTTAGTTATTTCAATGTATATTTAGTAGCTGACTCAAACCCTACAGGCCACTGAGAAATGGTATTGCACAAAAATCAGAATTTTTTTTTTTACCTCCACAGAAACAATACTGAAATTTTCCTATGACCAAGGTGAATCACTAAATACACACGTACTTAAAACTTTTCTATGGAAAGTATGTATATTGTATTCCGTAAAGTAGAACTCTGGGGTCTTCATCAACCATTTGCTAAGGCATGTGAAATAATGTAAGGGTGAACTAATGGTTATATAACTAATACATATATAAATTACATTCTAATTTCTGGGAGGCTTTGCCTTCTATATAGTGAATGCTTGTCTACAGGCAAAATTATTTGGAGGTAAGAAAGTATTTTGTTACTTCATCTGGGTGAGAATAAAATTCTCTGGTATCTTAATTTGAAAACTCACACTCCTCCCACCCCAGCCTACGGTCCTTAAACTGACCAACAATTACCAACATACAACATGTATCATACTTTTTATTTGTTAATTTTCTCTCTCTCTTCTTTAAAGATTTAAAGATTTTATTTACTTTATTTACAGAGACAGAGAGATCACAAGTAGGTAGAGAGGCAGGCAGAGAGAAAGAGAGGGAAGCTGGCTTCCTGCTGAGCAGAGAGCCTGATACGAGGATCGATCCCAGGACCCTGATATCATGACCTGAGCTGAAAGCAGAGGCTTAACCCACTGAGCCACCCAGGCACCCCAATTTTCTCTTTTCCTTACTAAATTATAAACTTTGTGATGTCAAAGATATTTGTCTGTATTCCATTTTCCTGCTATAACATATCAGTTAATATATGTGTCTGGTACATAGTAATTGCTCAGTACATATATTTTTAATAAACTGAATGAAGTACATGAATGAATGAATGGATGGGACTTGTTTAAGTCCATTTAACACTATGATAATATAAGAATTTTTTTTTTTTTCCAGAGAGGGAGAAATGGCTGGGTGGGAGGGACAAAGTGAGAGGGAGAGATAGAATCTAAAGCAGGCTCCATGCCCAGGGCATTCATATGTTCTGAATCTTACTATTTCTATATTAGATTCAACTTAGATTTTATGTTTTTATTATGCTTTAGCAAAGTTTAACGTTTTTTTTTTTTTAAAGATTTTATTTATTTATTTGACAGAGAGAGATCACAAGTAGACAGAGAGGCAGGCAGAGAGAGAGAGGAGGAAGCAGGCTCCCCGCTGAGCAAAGAGCCCGATGTGGGACTTGATCCCAGGACCCTGAGATCATGACCTGAGCCGAAGGCAGCGGCTTAACCCACTGAGCCACCCAGGCGCCCCAACAAAGTTTAACGTTTAATAAATGACAGAAACTGTTACCCCCTGTCATTATTATATATTACCTCTTTACAAATTCAATAACAAAATTTTTTCTTTCCATTTTGGTACTTTTCTTGTGTATTTTTAAAGGTCCTTTCAAATTCTTTTGTTAAGCAGATAAAGTATACATTTAAAAAATATAATTTACTTCTAACGCATGAAAAATCTATTTTTAAAAACTCTGAAATTATTGTTAATATATTATTCATGTATCTAGTCTATCAAAACACTTCAGAAAACAAAATAAGTTTGCAATAAGTGCTTCTATCTACTTTGTATCAGTGGGCAATTATGAATTTTCAATAATTAAATAATTTCTGTTGCATACATTTAAGTTAATTATTAAAGTAATGGGAGTTTTGTTTTAGGATGTGTGCTGTAACAACATTGGTAAGAGAATTGCAACATTTTCTTTTGAGAAAAGTATAATCAAAGGTAGTTTGTTAGTATAGAAAAATCACTAAATATATATAAAATCACATTCTAATTTCTGGGAGGTTTTGCCTTCAATATAGTGAATTCAAATAAAAAATTACCTGCACAAAAATAAGTTATTAGGTTGTATTACCTCACCATTAATTTACACTGAATCAAACATACTCATTTTCCCACAAATGTTAACTAATCAGTGTACAGTTGATTAAATGAAACAAAAGATCTGATATTGCCTATGAATATATATTTTGTCACCTATAGTACATGCTAACATTCTAATTGCTATTTTGAACAGTAAATATAAACATAAAGATATTATTGGAGTTTAAAATTTAGTTGAAAGTACAAAAAAAGACAAAAATTCAAATACTGATAGGTGGTCTAAACTTAACATTTTTTTACATACCAGAGTCTTTGTCAGTTAGTCCTTAGAATCTGTAATCATGTTCTCCATAAGAATGCTGTAGATATTAAGTGGGGATTTTCAAATTATAATGGCCGATAATGACCACTACTTTGCTCTCTAACCACTGGAATACACATTAAATATTCCAAAACGTTTCAAAATTTTAACAGCATTGAAAACTAAGAATCTTTAATCACAAGGCTCAAAGAAGTATTTTTATTTACTAAAGCATGAGTGACGTCATGAAGCAGAAGGTAGTAGACAACAGAGATAAGGAGGGACCATAAAAAACTTCCATTCATCTATCTGTTAAACTGACTCACTCTTCCCCTCAAAAAGAAAGAATGGCATCATCTGTTCTTCCAAATCTGCCTTATTTGTGCCTCTCCTTTTACAATCAATCCCATTCTGAGTTGAAAGAAGTATAGGAAGGTGCCCTTTGGAGAATATAGTTATTTACCATACCTGCTAATCAAAGAAGAAAAGGATTTCTTAAAATATCCAGAAACAATTATCTACCTCATGGGCATACCAGGCAGTGAAACCAAGATATCCTTCCTTAGACCAGAAAACTTAAACATTACAAACAGCATTACATTACAAAAACAAAACTTACAATTAAAAAACAGCCAACAATAAAAACTATTTTACACCAGCTGCTGGATGGGCTAATCAGTTATCTATCTCTTTGTTTTATAAATTAAGAAAATAATTTTAATAGTAATCTCATAGCTATTATAAGAAAGGAGAATTTACTGATTTAGACCTGAAACTGATATAACAGCAGATAAAGTTTTATATCTTCTATTTCATAGATGTCACAAGTCACAAAACAAACCAAAAACTCAATCTTTAGGAGAAAGATGTACATGAGTGGAAATTAGTTTTAAGAAACTGATACTGTATTATGTTCTCAGTAAGACTGTTGAAAGCTATGTGAAAACATGATCGAAACTGAGTTGATTTCAAAGTCAGGAAGAAAGGAATTAAAAAGAGTTCAGTGAGACTAGGCAACCTGGCAAAGATTTAATACTGCAGACTAAAATTCAGTCTTGAAAACAATGAAGTATAGTGATCATTTTGGAAAAACTGATCCACCCTCCGGAGGACAAACCTAGGACACTTTCCCTGAACACAGAATAACAAAAAAGAGGAAGATGATCACAAACTACAGGATAAGACATGGGGAAGGTAGAATGAGAAAATTTATCTTCCCAGGGAGGAAATCAAAACCAAAGGGTAATGAAAGAAAATCAATATGAGATATAATTTAAGAAAACAATATACAACTGA
The DNA here is from genome assembly GCF_022355385.1 of Mustela nigripes. NCBI lineage: Eukaryota > Metazoa > Chordata > Mammalia > Carnivora > Mustelidae > Mustela > Mustela nigripes. The sequence goes on from NC_081575.1 coordinate 94,321,398, forward strand.
AGAAAGGTTTGACTTAAAAGACAAAGTGCTAACCAAGAAAAATACTTTTCCTAGTGAATTTATAAAAGTTAAAAGTATAAAAGAATTAAAATTCTTATCCTAGTGAATTTATAAAAGTTTTCAAGAAAAATTAGTAATTCTTAAAATCAGGAGGCAGAAAATCAGTCTTACTCCTAGGAATTAAAAAAATGACTTTTGAAACTTCTGCAATAATAAATGCAGAAGACAATAGAGTAAAATCCATAGTATTTTGAGAAAGAAAGTAAAAAATACTTAATATACTAGGTGGTTTGTCAGTCATGTTATGTGCATAGAACAGAGAAAATGAACCACTCACGTTCTCTTATAAGAAACACGTGAAGATATATTCTAGCCAGCACAAATATAGGTTATTAATTTAGTCATCAAATACTTAATGACAGCTATGTGTGTACCACTGTTACAATAGATACTACATTAGACACTAAGGATAAAAATTTCACACAGTACTAGAAAGGTGATACTTGTAATTACACATTGCTAGAGAGAAAACCAGGAGATACGACCCAGAGATGGAATCAAAAAAGATCCCAGACAAAGTTTTCATTGTGTTGAGAAGTAAAAAAATGAGTGGTAGTAATCAGAGTCATTGGGATAAAGGGGAAAGTATTTTCAAAGATCCTGGGAAGAAACTAACCATGACATGGCTATGGAACTGAAAGAAGCCACTATGGCTATAGAGGAGAAAAGAGGATCATAGTGCCACATGATGCATGGGAAGTAGTAGGGACCAGAACATGCACGGCCTTCTAGGCCATATTAACAATTTTGATCTTTATCTGAAAACCATGGGAAACCACTGACTGATTTACAGTGTGTGTGTGTGTGTGTGTGTGTGTGTGTGTTTGTGTATTAGGTACATGTTCAAATTTAAATTTTTAAAAGTTTGCACTGGTTGCAGTATTTAGGAATAGATTAAAAGGGGACAATTTAGGTATAGGGATAACATCTCTGACACCATTTTATTTGTGCACCTTCAGAGATGATGAATTACAGTGGTGGTGATTAATACAGAGAAAGTATACATCTTAAAGATATACCAGACAGGAAACTAGGTTTTTGATGTGTGCAATTGATGGCGCATTAATATCTCTTCATGAAGATAAAACATGTTAGAAGAGGAGGGCTTAGTGTTGCGGAGAAGGTTACGTGCACAGGGTCGGGAAATTCTAAGTGTGAGTATCCTTTGAGATGTTTAAATGAAAATCTCAGATTTCAAGAAAGCAGTTGGGTCTGGATTTCTGAAAAGAGTTCTTATACATAAATGTAAGTCTGTGAGTCATTACATGTGGGATTTATTAAAAACTTTGGAACTGGATAAGACAGAGAAAAGAGTCACAAATATACAAGCTTGGTAAAGATGAACTGAAAGAAGTTAAAGTTAAACTAAGAATAAATATTTTTGTAAACATAATTTTTAAAAAGGATACCTAAGAGAACATATATAATTGATGGCTTTAATAAGATAGAGGTTTATTTCTTTCTCATCTAAAATAACATACATGTGCAGCAATCCAGGCCTTAACTGGTACTTCCAAGGTTATCATCATCCTCAGCAAGTAATTTTGATTCTGTTCTCCTGTAGCTCTAAGATTCCTTCTATAGCCCTATTTTACATCCTTATTCCAAGCAGGAAAAGGAGGAGGAAGAATGTAGAAAATCCAGAAGACTTACCTCATTTATGCTTCAACTCGTCGATCACTCTCGGGTACAATGTCACTGGGAAATGTAGTTTTGGGTTGAACACATCTGGAATGAAATGTGCTTTCTGTTAGTAAAGAAGAGGATAGGCATTTGGGGAGGGAATGGTAGGAAATCACTCTTATACACAACTGTTTATGGTGTATATTACTATAAAATTTCTGAATGAAATTTTGGCAACCTTTATTCAAATATTTAAATTTGTATACTCTTTGGATAGAGTGTTTTCACTTTTACAAAGGTATTCTAACGAAACAGAAATTCTGCCTCACTAAGCAGATTTGGGATGTTTACAGCTATGGTCATCCTGGTATTTAGATTGGAAACAATCCAAGTGTCAAGAAAAGCTGTCAAAGTTGTACGTTCTGGATATCAACTAATTAATTCTTGAGTGAGGCATGGGATATAGTTGTGCCCCTTAAGATAATTGAAACTGGAGTTGCTGTTCCCATTATTTTAATATTAAAGCTTTAGTAATTATATCAAACTTAACAATATTCCTTGCATTATCCCAGCTACCTTTGAAATCCTCCTCATTTTGGGGCAGTCATAAATGTTCCAGGTCAAAAGATCAGCTATTACCTAAGAAGTGCTAGTTCTTTTCTTACAAAGGAAGAGAAAATGTTTCAGAAAGTAATTTCTGGGCATTGGGGGTTGTGCATCAGATTTTTGCACATGAGTAAATCTGGTAGAGAGGATGATATTAATGGTGGGTCAAATTCAAGCTAGAACTAGAAAAGTTACTACTTTTAAAAGGCCACAAGTTCATAATATTTCTTGTTCCATGTTTTTAAATCTTTTTTTTTTATGTGAAGCTGAGTTTATCAGTAACATGCACTCTTAAATTATTAATCCTTCCCTAAAGTTTTAAAAGTGCCCTTTTTTTTTTCAGTAATTCATATACTTCATTGACTTCCATTTTAGAGTCACTTTATTGTCTTTCACTATTGGTTACAGTAAGAGAAAGAAATATTCTCTAACATGTTGATTCTTTTTATTGATAGGTAGTGAAATAAAATACATAGAAATAAAAGTTCATTTTATTTTCAAATTGTAGAAATGAAGTTGCAGATAATCAGATGTTGAAATAATTATTTTTATAGTAAGATGCTAGAGTGTGTGCTGTTAAAATTATGTTTTGTGACATATATACCAATTTAGATTTTTAAAAATTTTTTATTTTTTATAAACATATATTTTTATCCCCAGGGGTACAGGTCTGTGAATCGCCAGGTTTACACACTTCACAGCACTCACCATAGCACATACCCTCCCCAATGTCCATAACCCCAACAATTTAGATTTTTTTTTTAAAGATTTTATTTATTTGACAGAGAGAGATCACAAGTAGGCAGAGAGGCAGGCAGAGAGAGAGAGAGAGAGAGAGAGAGAGGAAAGCAGGCTCTCTGCTTAGCAGAGAGCCCCATGCGGGACTCGATCCCAGGACCCTGGGATCATGACCTGAGCCGAAGGCAGCGGCTTAACCCACTGAGCCACCCAGGTGCCCACCAATTTAGATTTTAAGTGAAAAAATAAACCTCATTGTATGTAGTTATTTTTTGTAAATAATTAGTGATACCCTTTTGGGTGCTGTTACAAAGCACAACATTTATTATTTTGTAGGTCTCAATAATATTTGTGTAAATATGAAGTGTAAATAGAGAATTAGCTCATTTATTAATCATTCATTTAAAATATTATGTACTCTGTGTCAAACATTCTTCAAGGTCTAGGGATACGATTATAAACAAGATACTTACATATCTTTCCTCCCTTAAGTTACAAAAACAGTTGAGAAAACATCCAGTTAAATAAATGATTATAATGCAGCTTGATGAATATTATGGTAGGAGAAACTAGAATTTTATGGGAGCCTATTGCAATTGTACAGACCTGTCTTAGTGATTGTTTTCCTCTGAATGCCACATTTAGGTTAAGAAACAGAGCATGAATAGGACTTAGCCTGACAGAGGGTAAAGGTTGCATAGTAGAAGCGATGGCCTTGCACAACGAATGTGACCTATTTTTAGGAGTCAGACATTATCCAAAGGGCCAAAGTGGGTCATTGAAAGGACTTAAATAGTTAATAATTAGATTTCCATTTTTAGAAATATTATTTAACTGAAATTTAGAACTGTAAATGGACAGGGCTAGAGGAAACAGATCAATTAGGAAGCTGTTTCAGAATTGCAGTAAATGATGATAATGGCCTAGAACAGAGTGGGACAAGTGATGGTAGAAGGATAGAAAATAACCGATATCCAAACCATCAAAAAACTTGTTAAATTTATTATCAAAATGTTTCCAGAATCTCATCACTGCTTACCATCTTCCTTGCCATCATCCTGGTACAAACCAGCAACCCATCTCATTTCAACTATTGCAATAGCTTCTTTTTTTGTGTGGCAGGGGATGGGGGAGCAGGCTCCCTACTGAGCAGAGAGCCCGACATGGGGCTCAATCCCAGGACCCTGGGATCATGACCTGAGCTGAAGGTAGAGGCTTTAACCCACTGAGCCATGCAGGTGCCCCAATTGCAATAGCTTCTTAACTAGAGTTGCCAGGTTTAGCCAATAAAAATCCTATCTGACAGCCCTACTCCTAGCTGCTTTCCCACCTCTGCCTCTTCTCCCTTGTCAGTCTCCTCTCAACATGGAAGCCAGAGTACTGTTATGAAAACAATCTTGAAAGTCTTTAAAAACCTCAACTGGCCATGATGTTATATATTTTACAGTGCTTGGTTTAATTTGTTAATATTGTGTTTAGGATCTTTGCATTTTTGTTAATGAGTGCTTTGGTTTCCAGTTTCCCTTTCTCTTTCTCAATCTACCAGGCCCTCGGGTTTTGTTTTTGATGTTAAAGTCTCATCATTAATGAATTAGAGAGGGGTCCCTGGGTGGCTCAGTGAGTTAAGCCTCTGCCTTTGGCTTGGGTCATGATTTCTGGAGTCCTAGGATCAAGCCCCGCCTTGGACTCTGCTCAGTAGGGAGCCTGCTTTTCCCTTCTCTCTGCCTGACTCTCTGCCTATTTGTGATCTGTCAAATAAATAAATAAAATCTTTTAAAAAAATGAATTAGGGAGTAATCCTTTTTTTCTGTATTCGAAAATGTGTTTATAAGATTAGATTTATCTTTTCTTTGCAATTTGGTAGAATCTGGCAAAAACAACTTAGGCCTTGTGTTTGTTATTCTACATTGAAAAATACTGATTCAGGGGAATCTGGGTGGCTCAGTCATTAAGCCTTTGCCTTCGTTGCAGGTTGGTTCAGGTCATGCTCCCAGGGTCCTGGTATCAAGCCCCACACTGGGCACCCCATCAGCGGGGAATCCTGTTTTTCCTTCTCCCACTCACCCTACTTTTCGCTCTCCCACTCCCCCTGTTCACGTTCCTTCTCTGGCTGTCTCTCTCAGTCAAATAAATAAAATCTTTTTTAAAAAATTGATTGAATTTATTTGTGATAAGAATGTTTCTGAGTCAATTTTTACAACATTGTTTTCCAGGAAATTGACTACTTTTTCTACATTTTCAAGCTCATTGTCATAAAATTCTTTATTGCTTTTTCTTCCCGTAATCTAAGTTTTATCTGCACTTACGTGTATTTTTTTTGCCTTTTTCATCCCTCATATTATTTATATGTGATGCTGTTCTTAATTTTACCAGTGTTTTTATTTATGTTTTAAAAATAATCAACTTTTATCTTGTTGATTTTCTCCATTGTGTATTTGCTTTGAATTTCAGATTTCTTTTTTAACTTCATAAATTTCTGATATTTATTATTTTCTAACTTCTATATTCTTTGGTTTATTGTATTTTCATATACTATTCTGTCTTGTGTTTTTAAAATGCTCAAGTATTTTATTTTTTTGTTAAAATTTCATGTAACTGTTAGATCTAGATGTCCAATTGATTCAATTTATTTTATTTCATCTTATTTCATTTTATTTTGGCAAGAATATTTCTTAAGTAGTGCTATGTAAGTCTCATCGGTTGTTTTATCTTATGTTTTGAATTTCCGGAATAATGAGCTCTTGCCTAATTGAAATCTCCAGAGATGAACAATGATGGATTAAGTATAATTGTTATTAAGTGTAATTATCAATTTTAACAGATTTGTTACAACAGAATGTCGGGGTCCATTATCAAAGGATTGAGACTGAGACAAAGTGAAAGTTATGAAAAGCCTTATTCTATGCTAAGCATTAGAAGTGAGACCTACCGGCCAGGGCCGCCTCCGAAGAGAGCGACCCCTTCCCAATCTCACAGGCTGGTTTTATAGGGCATAACCGCAGACCCAAGATATGTGGCTTCTATTGTTAAGGTGTTTACTCCCTGAATCGATGCCTGGAACCACACCAGGAACTACGGGGGCGTTTATTCCTGGAAAGAAGTCCGTGGATATAAACAACAATATGGCTACTTAGGCAATATGGAGTTGCTCTGGCTAGGCAGGCCCTAATAGTTAAACAGGTTTTAACATTAAATTGGCCCTAACAGTTACATCTCAGTATTTATTCTTCTTTTTGAACCTCAAATTGTTCTATCTTCAGCTAATGGTGGTCTCTTCATCTTGCCTCCTGTGTCCTTTTGTAGTCTGTGATAGAGTTTAGGTACAGGATTTCAGAAATGACAAGATGACTAGGCTCAACTTAGATATTTTTGATCACAGTTTAGAATCAGATATATCTTCAAGGAGCCCTGGTACTTCCTTTCAGTGGAAAATAATATTTGGAAATTACATCTCGGTGGTATGTTTGCATTTTCTACTGGGCTATCACCGTTTTTGAGCATTTTAGTAGGGGCCTAAGAGATATGCATTTAATTTATCTTAGAAAAAAAAAGTAAATTCTACCTTTTCCTGCTGCTCAGACAGGAGTCCATACAACATTGTCCTAGGTGCCTGTGAGAAAGGTAAATGTTTGCTATGTCCGGACCCCGTGACATCCCAAAAATTAAGAAGGAGAATGTCCTTAAATTCCTTGCAGCAGGAACCCACTTAGGTGTCACCAAGCTTGACATCCAAATGAAACAGGCCATGTACAAAAGGAAAAGTGATGGCATCTACTTCACAGATCTGAAGAGAATCAGGGAGAACCTTCTTTCGGCAGTTTCTTCCGCTGTTGCCACTGAAAATCCAGCTGATGCTCGGTATCATATCCTTCAAGAATACTGGCCAGTGGGCTGTGCTTTAAGTTGTAGTTGCCGGTGGGGCCACTTCTACTGTTGGCCACATTACTCCCGAAAACTTCACTAATCAGGTCCAGGCCTCTTTCTGGGAGCTGCAACTTCCAGAAGTTACTATATCCCAGAGCTGAGCACAAGCTTCTTACCGTGGCGTCTTAAGTTAACTTGCCAACCATTAGTCTGTTAACACAGATTCTTCTCTGTGCTATGTGGATGTGGTGTCCTCACACAACAATAAACGCCTACTCGGTGGGTCTGGTGCGGCGAATTCTGTGCGCGGAGATTCTGCGCATGTGCGGCACTATTTCCCGGGAGCACCCGCCCTCAGTCCTATTGGATCTCTAATGGATCTCTACTTCCGCAGAGATCCTGAGGAGATTGAAGAGAGTACCGCTGCTAAAAATCTGTGAACCAGAAGGAATTTCAGGGTGAAAAGAGCTCTCTAGCACCTGAATTACTGTACCTAAACTTCACGTTGCGTTCTTTTCTGAAGGCACGCAGGTGCCTGCCACTGGTTCCCTCCTGAAGACTGGAGCAATGCAGCCCACCATCCCCACTGAAGACTGGTCTGCAGCCTCCACTGCTCATGCCACGGAATGAACATCCCCTGAGTGGTCTTAGGCTATTCTTTCATGGGCTCTTAAATAGAAGATGGAATATAAAGTTGGCAGAAAAAAAGTTCCAAAAAAAGTAAGTAAATAAACTACAAATTCATAAAACTGCAAATTTAAATTGAAGTTATAGGATTTTATTTAATTTGTTTGATTTATATCTTGATCTTGTCTTTTATACTGAAAATCGTGGTTCCTAGTGATACTAGTATAATAACATATATGCTGTAATCTATTTTGTGTGTAGTGGAGTATGTGTATACGCTCATAATAGTTTTAAAACTATACTAACATTAAACTTAATAACAAGCCCAGTAGCTGCAATTAAAGATCTAGTGATCTTTATTTTTGGATCCACTTAGGAGTATATTCAGTCAAAATTCTATTTTTAAGTTAATTGAGATAAATATCCATGCCATTATGCTACCAATTTTATATAAAATAACATTAGTGAGTTTCAATTTGGTTTTTATTTTAGGGATTGTCTCTCTTTTTAAAATTTAATGTTACCTTCCAAATACATAAAACATTAGCAGGTTCTAAGTTAAAAAACTATAAACAAGGCACATTAGAAAATATCTAGCTTTCATTCTTGTTCTTTCCAGCACCTCTCTTTTGTCCTCTTCCTATCTTAAGTTTACTATTTCTTCTAATTAATACTTGGTTTATCCCCTCACTATTTCTTTTTGAAAATATTAGCATATATGTGTATATGTGTATGAGCGTGTGTATGAATTCTTACACCTTTGTTACCCAAAAGGTACCCAAAGAGGTGTAACGTTTTTTCATTAATTCCTACAACTCTTGTGCTTTTACAAATAGTAGGAAAATAAGGAGCTTGTGCATTAGTCACTTAATATTTCTGTGAGTATATCTTTTTTTTTTTTTTAAGATTTTATTTATTTATTTGACAGAGATCACAAGTAGGCAGAGAGGCAGCAGAGAGAGAGGTGGAAGCAGGCTCCCGATGCGGGGCTCAATCCCAGGACTCTGGGATCACAACCTGAGCCAAAGGCAGAGGCTTTAACCCACTGAGCCACCCAGGTGCCCCTCTGTGTGTATATCATAAGGGCAGATTCCTAGAAGTGAAATTTCTGGGTCAAAGGATAAATGCCTGTTTATTTTTGCTAATTAATCATTTGCTAATATAAAATCTTAGAGGTGGTATGGTTTTGAATTTCTACTAGCAGTATATGAAAGTGATTGTTGGGTTCCTGGGTGGCTCAGTTCATTAAGTCTCTGCGTTTGGTTCAGGTCATGATCCCAGGGTAGTGGTATGGAGTCCCAAATCAGGCTCCTTAGTCAGCAGGGAGTCTAATCTCCCTCAGCCCCTCCCCACTGTTCCTGTTCACTTTCTCTCTCTCAAAAAGAACCCCCCCCCCAAAAAAAACCTTAAAAAAAAAAGGGGGGGGGAAGTGGTTGTTTTCTCACAGTCTTAACAACAGAATATTTTTTCAAAGTGTGATATGATGCCTCACTGTAGTTTCAGTGTGTATTTCTCTTATTATATATGTGCTTAAGGGCCATTGCTGGTTCTTCTTCTGTGAACTGTTTTTTTTTTTTAAATTTTGTTTTTATTTATTTGACACAGAGCGAGTGAGATAGAGAGGGAGGGAATACAAGTAGGGGGAGTGGGATAGGGAGGATCCGGCTTCACGGAGCAGGGAGCCCTATGTGGGGCTCCATCCCAGAATGCTGGGATCGTGACCTGAACTGAAGGTAGATGCTTAAATGACTGAGCCACCCAGGTGCCCCTGTGAGCTGTTTTCTATGTCATTTACCTATTTATTTTTCCTAAAGCTTTTGGACTTTATCTGCTTATTTCTTAGATTTTTTTTTTTTTTTTCAGTAGCAATGTTTGCCCATGGTGTGTGTGATTTAGGATGCAAGTACTATATCATTGATTCTTCTCTCTCCTACCCTCCCTCCCTCCCTTCCTTTCTCTTCTTTATTCATACCATGCACATTTTTAGTATCTAAATGTTCAGGATTTTCCTTTTTTATTTTAGATTTTGAATCACAACAAAGCATTTTTTACCTTTCCTAAATAATAAAGGAAGTCACCTATATAATTTACTAGTACGGTTCTATTTTAGTATTTAGATACCTGATATATTTTAATAAGTTTTTGTGGTCTGTAATGCATCTTTTGATAGATAGCATTTTATTATTGGTTAATTATAAATATTTTAAAAAATCTCTCTTATGATTTTTTTTTTTTAGATGAGTGAGTTGTTTAAAAGTAGTCTGTTTAGGGGCTCCAGGGTGACTCAGTCAGTTAAGTATCCAACTCTTTATCTCATGGTTGTTAGTTTAAATTTTGCATTGAACTCTGCTGGGTATGGAGCCTACTTAAAAAAAATAATAAAAGTGGTCTGTATAATACCACTTCTTTGACAATTTTTGAGACTTGCTTTATTAATTAGGTAGTCATTTTCTAAATGTTCAGTATGTACTTAAGTACTCTCCACATGTTGCTCCAGAGTTCTGCATATGACAATTAAGTAAATTGTGTAGACATTTGGTTCAAATTTTCTGTATCTTAGCTATTTTGTCTGCTTGGCTTGTAAGAAATTGAGTTATGTCGAAATCTTCAATGTTATTGGATTTGTCTATTTCAACTTGTAGTTCTGGCCAGTTTAGCTTCACATATTATAAGAGTGTTTTTTATATATTATAAGAGTATTTTACCCCATACAGGAATTAGCATTTTTATATATTCTTAGAGAACTGACACTTTTCTCTATATAAATATACTATGTGTATTTAATATATACTAAATCCATCCTGCTTAGGTCTATTTTTTTTCTGATGTTAGAATAATAGACTTAACTGTAATTTCATTAGCATTTTATTTATAAATTATTTTAATTTCAATTTTTACTTGACCTTGGGTTTTGGGTGTATGTATTATAAAGACCATATAGCCAAAATTGGTATTTTTATATAACCTGAAAATAATGTCTTAATTAATAAGTTTATTTCATAAATTTCTGAGAAGTAAGGGGTAGTTATTCCAGATTGGTCAACTGCACATTGGTTTCCAGAAAGAGTTGAGTTCATAAGTTCCTATAAAGCTCTGTGGAGATGAGTTATGGTCTGGTGACTAAGAAAACTACTCCTGGTATAGATTAAGGTTTGGGCCCCAGCCCCAGGCTATAGGAAGAGAGCATGTCAAATCTTGCTGCTATGTTGACAAATCAAATGGCTGCTGTCACATGGCTTGAACCTGAAGGGACAGGTAATGCTACCTATACTACAAATGTTGAAATTGCAGGTCAGGGTTAAAGCCAAGGTTCTGCCTTGTCAAATTGCTAATTTGTCTGGCTCCTGATCTAACCATAGAGAGACTTTATGCTTTCCATGGATTAATGATACTTAAAAGTGCCACAGCTCATATGTGAGGACTTTTTTCCAGTTTGAAACCTGCCTTGAAATTCTCTTCATTCCCCTAGAATTGAAAGGGTAATGTAGGATATACACACCAGTTATTGTTTTTATTTTTATGGGTTTTCCCCCCAAAACACTACTCTAGGAATGTTTGGTATCTGGACTTCTAGCCGTATAAACTTTATATATGAAAACACATAAAGTAAATACTGAATGCCTGATTAGTTTCTATACATTTCCTTTTCCTTTTAAGTTTGTTTTATATTCTCTGAGCTACTTTTTTTTTTAAAAAGATTTTAAAAGATTTTATTTATTTATTTGACAGAGAGATCACAAGTAGGCAGAGAGGCAGGCAGAGAAAGAGAGAGGAGGAAGCAGGCTCCCCGCCGAGTGGAGATCCCGACGCGGGACTCGATCCCAGGACCCTGAGATCATGACCCGAGCTGAAGGCAGCGGCTTAACCCACTGAGCCACCCAGGCGCCCCTACTTTTTTTTTTTTTAATTTGGGGATTATTTGAGCTATTTTTGTTTGCTTTCACATATCCTTTTTCCGTCTAATGGTTTTGAATATATATAACAATTTTATTTATAACTAATATTTCATTCTGAATATTTTTTTAAAGATTTTATTTATTTATTTGACAGAAAGAGACCACAAGTAGACAGAGAGGAAAGCAGAGACTGGGGCGGGGGGAGCAGGCTCCCCACTGAGCAGAGAGCCTGATGTGGGACTCGATCCCAGGACCCTGAGATCATGACCTGAGCCCAAGGCAGAGGCTTAACCCACTGAGCCACCCAGGTGCCCCCATTCTGAATATTGAACACAATTTAAAGTGGATAATTCAAACACCTACTGACCAATACAAAGATCCTAGAACTCTTCAACTTTTATCATCCCAATTTTTACACGTATTAAGTGTGTTTTATTTGCCCTCTTTTGAGCTCCATAGATTAAACTTATTGTTGCTATTGCTGTTATTCTTATTTTACACAGAAAATACTTGTTAGAGATGCTTACTTTTTTTCTTTTTTTCCTCACTGCAAAGCATTTTCATCAGTAAGTAGATTGTTTAGAAGTCTCTTCAGTGTAGACTTACTTGTAAAATCTCTCCATTTTTAAATATCCCCATTTTTCTCTCCTTGTTGAAAGACAGCTTTGCTAGGCACACACTATTAGGTTAACAATAATTTTTCTGAACAATTAGAAAATAGTATTCTACCATCTTTTGGCTTCCATGCTTGCTATTGAGTTTTTATTTGTTTTTCTAAGTGCTTTGTAAGTTTTTCTATTCATATTTAGGATTCTTCAGCATTACTCTTAGTATATCTAGGGATTGATTTTTTTTTTAAACTCTGCTGTATTTAGTATCTGTGCTTTCCAGTTACTCATTCATTCTTCATTTCCTTGCAGTTCCATCACTCTTCCCATATGCTTTTTAATTCCATCACTGCCAAATTAGCCCACTCAAAAGTCACCACGCCCTACCAGATTGATAATACAGTGTCTTTTACTTAGTTCTTGACCTCCCTTAGGCTGCCATAATTCTTTATATTTGATTTATTCATTTCTTAGAGTCTTTTTTCTTGGGCGTTTGGCTGTGGTAGGCAAAACTCTAAAGATGTCTCCACCCCAAGATTTGGATGTGGTAGGCAAAACTCTAAAGATGTCTCCACCCCAAGATTCCTGCTCTTCGATTATTCAAACACTCATCTGGGAACTATAGTGAAGGGATCTTGCAGATATAATCAGAGTTCCAAGTCAGTTGCCCTTAAAATAAGGAGATTATCCACCTGGCCTGACCCAATCAATTGAGTCCTTTGAAAGCAGGGTTTTCTCCAGCTTGGTTACAGAAAGGGAAATCAGAGAGATTCCAAGTGCCAGAAGGAATTCACTCACCAATGCTGGTTTAAAGATGTAGTGGAGAGTAGGGTAGTGGTGCGAACGAATGTGGGCAGCCTTTACTTGCTGAGAGAGGCCCCTGACCAACAGCCAGCAAGAAAACGCGGACCTCAGTCCTACAGTCCTGTAGCTGTGGTTGAATTCTTCCAACAACTTCAGTGGGTTTAAACATAGATTATTCTCTGGAGTCTCCAGATAATAGACCAACTTGGCTGATGCTTTGATTTTAGACTGTGAGAACTTGTGCCCAAACCAAGATAACTGTGATAGGATAAATAGATAATGGCTTAAGCTGCTAAACTTGTGGTAATTTGTGATGCAGCACTTGTATGCATAAAAATTTGCTAAGAGGACAGATCTTACATTAAGTGTTTCAAAAAGAGAAGTATTTTGAAAACAAGAGAAAATTAATATCCTGGGACTCCCTACTCCTGGCTCTTCTCTAATCATTATGACCACTCTGTCTCTGGCTTATTTTCTGGATTTTCTTCCTTTGTCCAATACTTAAAAGCTGGGATTTTCCACAGATCTTCAGTCAGTCACTACCTTTATAATTTTGTCACCCAAAACAAGAGTGCATCAATCTATGCAAAAGTTCTCTCTTTCTCTTTCCTTCTTCTTTATGAAGGAATTGATCTTATGTCTTTGTGTTTAAATAGCATTTGCAAATCTTGAGTATTCTCTCATGATTATTCAGCTTAAAGAAAAAGTTAAGGATAAATATAAAGAAAATAACCCTATACAATATTCTAAATTTGACACTAAAACTTCACGTACAATTTAATTGAATCCATAATTTTTAAGCTGTTCTGTTTTCTGTGATTTCTTTTCTAGTCCCATTCTGCCCTTATTGTCTATGTGATAATGTGTTGAATTTAATATTTTTATTAGGATTGTTTGCTAGTTGTTTCAAGTATATCTGTCAACTCTCCCCAAAGGTGAGGAATTTTTAGGCTTTTGCAAGTTGGGACTTAACCCTATTTTGGAACTCTACCCCCAAGAGAGCACAATTATGGGAACACTAAATATGTTTAATGCAAATTTTCAGACTTACAGAGAAAATGAGAACTGAAAAGAGGACTTCTATAATAAAGGGAGGGATGGGGATGCGCTTGCATTAGTTCCTACCACCACATTATCTTGAATTTCTCTCTACTGTCAACATTTTAACTCAGAAATACCAATACTACAATGCCACAACAGAGAAAGATAAAGACCATATTCAATTATTTTACTTTCCTTACCAAAAAAATGCATAAGTTCTTGTCCAGCATCTTCTGTATATAGCTACTCAAGCTATTTTCTTTTGGCCGTCTTAAAACACAAGGTTTTTCAAAGCAGAACCCTTGATTTGTTTTGACAGAGACAGCAAGGGGACATTTGACAAATGCTAAATAATCAACACCTAAAGATGTCTGACAGAGCTCGAAGATTATGCCTATTTAACTTGCTTTCTATAATGTTTAGCCTAGTCTTAAGCACAGCTGAGATCTAATAAACTCTTTCTCATGATAGATAATACTGTGAGGGCCATGGACTGTAGAGATCTCAGGTCATATCTGACCACTGTGCTTCTCCTTGGTCGAAATCTGAATTTATTCATGATTAGTTCTGCTTGCTACAGCAATCAGAAAATCTAAGAAGGTTGTATGGAAACCAAAGGGAAAAGGTGTGATGGATGTAGAAACAGTAGGAAATGATGAATGGTCCTACAGCCTCTCTGGGCAAGAGGTTTCAAAAGAGCACATACAAAAGAATAGATTTTCCTGTGCTCTGAATGTATTGTCAAGAAATAAACTACTTAAAATTCACTTTTTTAATGTACTCATTTGTCTTTTCTACATATCTCAACACACTCTTTTGCAAAAGCAAAATACCACAGCCTGATTAAATATTAAAAATACCCACACAGAGTCTGTGATAAAATGTCATAAGTGTCATCAGAGGCATTTCAGAATATTATAATGTAAGTTAAGTGAAAACAAAGGCCAAGAACTAAAAGAATGCAATGATTATTGATAATAAGATGATAATACTAGCTACTATTTATTAAACACTTTCTACCTGCTAGTCATATTGCTAAGCAGTTTATATAAATAAGCTCATTCAATATTTTTTAGAAGTATGGTTATGTAGACAAATGATAAAATGGAGGAAAGACTTGTCAAAAGTTATATAGCAAATACAGTCAGGATTTTTATCCCTTGGTGCCTTGCTCAGATTCTTAAAATCCATGAGATATGGCCTCTTAAAAAGATTTATCATTGATTTTTAATGTATTTTTAGAAATTGAGGGACTTTTGTTACAGATCTATATTTTATCTGATACTGTTTTCCTTGTGTCATCCTAAAAATCACTGTTTCAGAAAGAGAGTTGTGCTTCTGAACTACATTATTGTGCATTTACCTCCCTTATCTTATGTCAAATGATGCTAATGGATAAATTTTGAGAGGATAATGTGAGGTGTATTTAAGCAAGTAATGTGTCTTCATCAGGTTAGACTGTAAGTGAAGATGACATAGATTAAGGGAATTAGTGTGAAAAAAGCTTCATTTTTCTGGACAGTAATATGTTTAAGCACAAGTTGAAAATGTGAATCAAATTCAACTTAACCCTTAATTTTAAAATCTATTGATGTTGAAAGAAGCAAGTACAAAGTCCTACTTTTCCTTTCTAATTCTGATGGTTTCCGTAGTTCATGTACTAATCTGAATGTCATCTTAATGGACGTACTAGTTTTCTTTTGTGGTGTTTAAATTGCTACCTTTTACATGACAAGCTTATAATGACTCATTTAAATAGGGAACATGTTTTAATAGATTAAACAGAAATGTTACTGTACTTTTTCTGATAGATATATTTTACATGTGGTAAAATAGATTTTTAAAGAATGTGCATATTTAATCTAAATTTTTGTAGCTCTTATGTCTACTAGATTTTGGAGACGTGAATCTGTAATTTTTGGAGAGAAGAAAAGATTTGCAAAAAGTTCTGATCAAATATCTGGTATATAATATTAAATGTTTTTTTAAAATATTTTATTTATTTATTTGAGAGAGAAAGAAGAGCCAGAGAGCACAAGCAGGGGGAATGGCAGAGGGAAAGGGATAAACTCCCTGCTGAGCCAGGAGCCTGATGACAGGGCTCCATCCCAGAACCCTGGGATCAGGACCTGAGCTGAAGGCCGGTGTTTAATTTCTGCGCCATCCAGCTGCCTCTAATACTAAACGTTGTGATAACCGTCTTCAAAAAGATCTTGGAGTAGGTAGTTTTAGCCAACATGGAAGATTTCAGTTTTCTCTGTAGATTGGGTCTCCACAGAAGGTTTGATTGCAAGACAGGGGGCCAGTCTTAGAGAGTTGGGACCTGGAACTAGATGTATTCACCAGAGAAGTTGCTAGTGACTTGAGAAAGTCCAGACAAACAGGAAAAGTCAGTTATCTTGAGAGAAACTAGCAAGTAACCAGTCAGTCTGAGAAGCTAGAGTAATAGCTGGTGTACAAGACAAAAAGCCAGGAATCTACAAGGAAGGAATATATTAAGATGTGGTAAGCAGACAGGTCAGTTACTTGTCAACAGATGTGAGGAAACAGGTTAGCCCTAAGGCATGGACTTTGAGGTTCAGAATCAGGTCTTAAGTGGCAAGGATGGGGGGATGAGAAAATCAGAATCTCAATCCTGAAGAATCCCTTGCTGTGCTGCATTGCTTATCAAGGTCAGGACAAATTGCAGAGTTCAGAGAGGAGACAGAATCATTGGGTGAGGACTTGAGCCCTGGGAGGAATCAAGTTACTAGAACTGAAACATAAAGAACTACAGGAGCAACCAGATCAACTGAGTATCATGACCTCTCTCCAGCAAGGCTTCAAATCTTTTTTAAAATTGAGACAGGGCCTGTGTGTTGGCATTAGTGACTACAGGCAGAAGATCACGTGAGACCTTTTCCAAGTCTTCTGATCATAATAAACCAGAGCGATTAGAGTAACTTTTCACTTTAGAACTGATACTTAAGGCAATAGACACATCATTCACTTTGGTTTAGACTGAAGTGGTTGAGCCATTTTCACTATTAGCAACAAATATGTGATAGAAGGAAAACATGGCTAGAAAGAGCTACAGCTCAACAAACTAAATTAGAGGAGTTATAAAGAGAAGAGATAAAAGAAGGTCCAAAAGGTTACATTGAAACACCCTTCAGAAATGATGCTCCAGATTCATAATACACTAGTGATTTGATCAGCCTGACAGTTTGCTGCTTTAAGAAAAACATTTGTCAGCTTTGTAGTGAAAAACTTACTTGACTGGGGGAAGGGAGATTTTACTTTTACTTCTGATTTATTCACTGTATAGATATGAGAATTCTCTGGGCATTTAGTTGCTTCCTGAACAATAAATAAAAGAAATGAGATCTCTTAGAAATATCTAATTAAGTAGTTCTCTATTTAAGAAAATTTTTGTAATAATACACACTTGTTAATTGAACAAAACTTTGAAAATGTTGTTAGTTAAAAAGTTAAATTACGGCCTTAAAATTCTGATCACATATTTGCTTCTCAATCACACCCAGACACAAAGATGATAATCACCATCAGAAGAGACATCTTTGAACATGAAGTCCAGTGATAAATAGCTATAATTTCACAAATATCACCCCATTCTTCAAACTGTAATAATAATTTCAGTTCCCACTGTGAACTTCAGATTTTAATTTATATTTTATATTAAATATATTAGTCTCTTCCAACAAAAATGAGATAAGCATAATTGTCACAAAGTAAGAGCGATGACATAAATTTGCACATTTTGTAACTTTAATATACAAACCAACTTACTCAGTTTGATAAGCATGTGTGGATTTTTTTTTTTTTTTTTACTTCAACCAATACAGAATTTTATGTCCCTTTAAAAAAGAAAAGTATATCAGTAGCATTTGGGAATTTTGTATACCTGGGAAAGAAATGCTGACACAACAAGCATTGAGAATTTGGTGCTGGAATAATGTTTGCACAAATATACATCACTTTCTTTCCACCACTCAGAGCCATGGAATTGCTGCTGCTTGGCCTGGCAGCTTGATTATTTCCCATGCTGGCACCTACTGTTCTATACCTTGATGGACTTAACCACCCAAGGCAAAAGTATACATTTGTTTTCCAGATGACTTCATGGAACCTTTTGAAGGCAAGTTAGGACCAATTCCCGAACCTCTTGCCTTCTTTAAATAACTCATAATTCATTGTATATACTTCCTTTACTCTTTTTCTCTCAGGTCCCAAATCAGCTGAATCCTGTTTTTTGTTTGTTTTTATTTTTGTTTTTTAACACACTTTAAACTGGCTTTGCTCAAACCTAAGATATATGCTCACAGTCAAATTTTCCAGTTCTAAAAATATCTTAACACCTTACTATCTAACACCTTGACTTCCTCACGTTTCACATTCTTAAGATGTTTTGGTAATACATGTCTATCCTCACATGAGCAGAAGTCTAGGGTTTTACCTCTGAAGAGGTCTCTGAAGTGCAAAATACCAGGCACATAACCTAATACTTAATTAAACCTAGCCCCAACCCCTAACTCTAAATCTAAATTTAATCTTAACCCTAACCCTCTGAAGAAGTCTCTGAATGGCAAAATACCAGGCACGTACACTATCCCTAATCCTAGGTCTGAAGAAAGTGGCTTCCTCAACACAGCTGAGAAGCAGCCAAAAAAAATGTAGTTTTGACATAGAAGGCAAAATATCTAAATGAATTTTGCAATTATAATAACAAAGAGCTCCATGTAAGGTGAAATTAGAAAAAGTGACCACATGGTATCACATTATAAAGTGTTATGGAAATGTAGTTAATTTTTTTTTCGTTATTTTAGGTCTTGGCATCCTTGGCAGACATGAAATTTGGAACACAAAGCAGATCACCTAGATGTACAGAAAGGAACCCATGTTGATCCTAGTGACACTTTTGATAGCCTCTTTGCTCAGTTCCTAGACCTTATTAACTCCAGTAACCTCCACTTTTCTCCCTTCTATTCACAATCAGGTTCACACTTTTCTGACAGCAGAGTACCTCCTCTAAAGTTTCAGTGAATCTTTTTTTTACCTTTCCATATTTCTTGTTCTTCACTCCCTTTATCCTCTCTAGTCTCTTATCTTTCAGCACAGTCCTAGAAACACGGTCTTTCTGCCTTGTCTGAACCTGAAACAGTTTCAGTGATCTCTTTAGTGAAATCCTAAATTTTTTCACCCCCTTTGCCTGGCTTGCCAATTCCCTTCTTTAAAGTACAGACTTGTTTTCTCTGGTAGAAAAGAAAAGTTTTAGGTGCATTCTTAGAGAAAGTACTTTAAGTATGTGGATGTATCCTATCATAAATTCATCCTCTCCTTCTTGGCTAATAATGACTCTTGGGACCTGCTTTCCCATTCTATGATATTTAGAACCAGAAGAGCAAACTTTGGAGGAATATAGCAAAAAGAGGTACCATTTTTAGTACTCTATTAGAGGCCTCTAGAGCAAAGGGATTGAAAATCTTTTTTCAAAATGCGAGATTCAGATTGGTAGCAGTAGAGTAATTATACTCTGTTAGTTATTAGAGAATGTTGGATTGGGGGGACACCTGGGTGGCATAGTCAGTTAAGCAACCAACTCTTAGTTTTGCTCAGGTTGTGATCTTAATGTTGTGAGATGAAACTCCATGTTGGGCTCCATGCTTGGCACTTTGAGTCTGCTTGTGTCTCTGTCCCTCTCCCCCTACCCTTTCCCCCCACCCCCTTGCATATGCTCACTCTCTCTCAAAAATAAATTTTAAAAAATGTTGGATTGGAAAATCAGTGCTCATTCATGTAATTTTTATTTCTTACTAAGTATTATATTGATTGATTAAATATGCTCTCTCTAAGCCATTTCAAATAATCTCTTCCTATTTGCATCTAATTTTTCTTTTTTTTTTTTTTCTTTAAAGATTTTATTTATTCACTTGACAGGCAGAGAGAAAGAGGGAAGCAGGCTCCCTGCTGAGCAAAGAGCCCGATGTGGGGCTCGATCCCACAACTCTGTGACCATGACCTGAGCCAAAGGCAGAGGCTTTAACCCACTGAGCCACCCAAGTGCTCCTGCATTTAATTTTTCTATTTTTATGTCCTATCTCCAAGAATTTCTTTAGAAAATCCCAGCAACTGACTTCTGCCCAGTCACAGCCAGGGTTCACTTTTTTGATTTGTGCAGTTATATTAATACAAAATGGAAGACTCTGTGTACAGATTTACTATCCTTTGAATAATTGTGGAAGTCTCCTTGACTTTTGAGACCAGAGGCTGTGTCAGTTTGTATTATTGGTACTTAACTGATTAATCTGTTATAGGTGTGTCCTGCTGGGTTGTGACTTCTGTACAATCAGGCTTATAGGATCTCTTCCCTACTAATTTCTTAGAGCAAACTTTGTCACATTATCATAACTCATAGGACTTGTAAGATTCTCATTTAGTTATTACCATATAGACTAATGGTTAAGTGCCTAGGTCTTCAAGTTAGGCTATGTATGTTCAAATTCAAGTTCAGCCATTTATTGTGAGAGCTCAGAAAATTAATGTATCTCTGAATTCACTGTGATCATCTATAAAATGGGGATAACAATAGTACTGTGTCTTGTGTGGTCGTGAAGCAGAAATGAGGTAATTCATGTAAATATCATAACTTGATGCCTGATAAATGGCAAACTCAATAAGTATAAGCAGTGTTTATTAATGATGCAAGTAATGATGTTGTAAAAAAAAATACAAGTATGTGTGTTTTTTCTTATGTTAAGACCTGCCATTAAGGCTGCCCTAAATCTTTTTAGGTTATCTTTACCTATAGATTTCTCACATATTCAAAGCTACAGTGAAAATGAGTTTTTTCTTTAACTTTGAAGATGTTTTTGAAGCAGTCCATGAGAAGACTTTTCTGTGGGGGCGCCTGGGTGGCTCAATGGGTTAAGCCTCTGCCTTTGATTCAGGTCATGATCTCAGGGTCCTGGGATGGAGCCCTGCATTAGGCTCTCTGGTTAGCAGGGAGCCTTCTTCCCCCATTCTCTCTCTGCCTCTCCCTCTGCCTACTTGTGATCTCTCTTTCTCTTTGTCAAATAAATAAATGAAATCTTAAAAAAAAAAAAAAAGAAGAAGACTTCTCTGTGATTGATCCACACTAGTAAAATATACCTTCATGTGCCTCCTCTCTCTCCAGGCAACAATAGCTAAAATATGTAAACAAACAAGTAACCTTATTTGCTAAAATGTTACATTATTGCTCTTCTTCTCTTCATCAAAGTTTCTGTCCCCCTCAGGTAACATCCCTCATTATCAGAAAAAGGAAATTTCTTAACATGTTATTTTGACAGCATAATTTACCTAGATGATTGTCATTATGATGATGTTTTTAGATTTGTTTAGTCCACTGTTCTGAACAGAAGAATAGCTGGCTTATATTTTTCTTCATACATTTTTTGAAAAATGCTACATTGCTATTTGTGAAATTTTGTTGAATGATTGTGTAGCATACCTCTTTGTGAAGTGGAGAGTGATAAATGAAAACACTCTTTGCCTATACTCCTGATTTAATTATTAAAATAATCTCATATTGGACTTGTATTTTACTCTTAGAAAATTGGCAAAATGCTAATACATTTGGTTTAACTAGGCGACGTTCATGTCTTGTTTAGCTTAGATTCCCTCATTTATTAAGAATAAATGAACTCATTTATTAAGAATAAATGCATGTTGAGTTAAATTACGTAGCCAAACAGTAGACAAATGAAAGTCGTGGTTAATAAGATGGGCCAGACTGAGATACTGTTCTTTTTGAGAAGCTTACTTTAATCACCTTGTTATTTTCTAGCATAATATAATCATTTATTAAAATGATAGGATATTTTCCATATATAGAACATAATAGTTTTGTATTATGTTGAATCTGCCTGAGAATAAAATAGGTACTTAATCAAATTCATTGGCAGTGTCATGAGACTTGATACCTAAAACTAGTGAGAACAAATTTAACTTAAAAAATCTGCAAGAGTTCACATTTAGATCTTGCCTCATGCCCACTTTTGTTTGGGGAATAATGGAGCTTCAATTTATAGAATTGCATTATGTACTTTAGGGCTGGAGAGAAACTTGATAGGTCCTCCATTGAACCTAGAGAGGAACACTGC
This sequence comes from Mustela nigripes, assembly GCF_022355385.1. NCBI lineage: Eukaryota > Metazoa > Chordata > Mammalia > Carnivora > Mustelidae > Mustela > Mustela nigripes. Next base: position 94,343,406 of record NC_081575.1, read on the forward strand.
AATGGGAATTTGATGATCTCTACTGGAGGAAAAAGGTGGTGGTGTAAGATGCTGCACACTAGGGGGCACCTGGGTGGTTCAGTGGGTTAAAGCCTCTGCCTTGGGCTCAGGTCACGATCCCAGGGTCCTGGGATGGAGCCCCGCATCGGGCTCTCTGCTCAGCAGGGAGCCTGCTTCCCCTCTCTCTGTGTCTGCCTCTCTGCCTACTTGTGATCTCTGTCTGTCAAATAAATAAAAAAATTTTAAAAAAAGATGCTGCACACTAAGCACATTACTCATTTGTATGTATTTAACAATTCTGGACTTGACTATAAAAATGTTTTGTAGCATATATGCCTAATATTTTTTCTCCAAATGAACTGTCTGAATTTTGAGGAATTTTAGCATGCTTTGGTGAGAGGAATAGACAAGTTATTTCCAGAAAATTTAGGCACCAGCTGCTTTTCACCGAAAGGTATCTTATTGACCAAAATTTGGCAGTCTATACTGGAAAATCAAAATGAAGAATTCTGCTACTGGTGAGAGGAATACATAGGTAGAAAGAGGTGAAGAATATAATTTACTTAGCATCTTTGGAACTTCTCTCAACTTAGATTTAAATATTGGAGAAATATCAGTGTTATCATTTCCAAAAGCCATTCTTTTAGAAACGGAAATTAGAATATGATGGAAAATGCAGTGTTGGGAGTTATCCAACAGGGAAACAAATGGAAGGTGTATGTATAATATCTATCCACCCTCTTGGTGAGGGCTCTGTGTTACACTTCTGCCTTAAAACTTATTATGCTGGAAACTTGACAGCAAATATTCCAGTTTTTCATAATGGCATTTTAGTGAAAGTGATTGGGGTTTAGCTGGCAGATACATGCTTCTCAAACAACAGACAATGAGATCTTTTAACGTTGTTTCCAAAGCTATTTTCTTTGGAATACTGTTCTGTGAGATTCGGGAGAAAAAGGATCCTATGGGGGACTATTTGGGAAACAATATTATATCCCCTTGTTATAAATTCACTGCATATATATATATTTTTACATTAAAGACTTAAAATTCCTAGAGTAAACAAAAACTGAAAAATAAAACAAAAATCCTGCTAATTCAATGAATACAAATATTGTATATATTCATGCATATATATGTGTGTGTTTATAAATATCCTTGAATTCATTTTTCACTGAATACCTGGTAATATTTTGTGGCACCAACTGATACTGAACACGGTCTTGGAAAGGCTGGTCTAAGAAATTAAAACCTATAAATTATAAAGGAAATACTTTAAGTTGAAAGGGATGCCTGTGTTAGCAGTCTTGAGCTGCTCTATATTTCCATCCATGTAACTTAAAATATTTTATTCTTCAGTGAACTCTGTCCTAGGATAAGGAAAAAATGCCACTTAGCTCTAGAGGAGCTATTTACCGCAAATAATTACAGCGGGGCCTGGTAGAGGTGTAACGATAATAAGAAGACATATTAGCTTAGATTTTCTTGGTAGCAAGTTACAAAAGCTAATCACAGTTGGATTTATGAAACCCAAAGGCAGAAATATAACCAGGTTCAGGAAAGGTGTAGAAAGTAGCTATATCATTTCTAATAATGCAGAGCTTTTTAACAAAGAGTGTTTTCCTAAGCAAACCTACAGGATCTTGTCTAGAGATTCACCATGAACTCTGCTGTTGGTTGGAGCATATACATATACAGATATACATAGGATACATATTAAAGAAAACATACATAAGTGGTTGTTTTGTAACTGCAACATGTATGCCAGGCATTGGTAACCACAGTAAGTTCCTGCCAGTGTGTGTGTGGAAGCTGGCCTAAGACTTGTTTCCAATTATCACTGTTGCCCAGCATGAAGTTGTGAGAGATACTCTAACATTCTGACTTCCAAGATCTTCATCTTGCTATGCAGACTTAACCATTAGTATTTGAAGAATTTAATGAACATAAGCATTTCAGATAAAGCCAGGATCCCATTTAATTTAATCCCTGCCCAATGTCTTTCCCTTTTCTTCTTCCAGAGACACAACTGCAGTCTTGATCTTCAGGCCATGTTCTATACTTTCAGTATTCACATGCACTTAACCAGGGCCCCACCTCACCCCACTCTACCCCCATCCTCATATTCCCACATCGTTTATAAGGGGAAGATTGATATTGTATTTTTCAGGGTCCCATAGAATACCTTCTCTCTTCCTCTTCAGAGAATCTTAGCTGCATGTGGATGGAGCATGTGTGGGTAGAGGGACTACTGGTTACCTATTTTAAAACTTAAAAGGTGAGAGATTTGAACGCATGAATCAGCCAGAGACCTTTATTTATTTAGGAACCAAATAGCTTTATTGGATGAAAGGCAAGACTGGAAGAAAAAAACTGGAACCTTTTGCAGAAGCAATACTGCAATAAGCATGCTTGGCACGGTGATCAAGCAAAGTCACCATGCGCCCTGGGGCTATGGGGAAAACAGTCCCAACTCAGTTCTTTTTGTTGCTGTGGCCCAGGGTAAGCTTGTCAAACAGGTACTCTGCCAGGCCATCTTCCGGAGCCCGCATCTTGCGCAGGCTGGTGACATAGCCCCCCAGCTCTTTGACGGCCTCGACTTGCTCGTGCAGGTAGTGGCTCTTCAGGAAGTCGCACAGCTGGGCGTCGTTCTTGTCGGTGGCCAGCTGGTGCAGGTCGAGCAGGCTCTGGTTCACGCTCTTCTCCAGGTGCAGGGCGCTCTCCATGGCCTTCAGGCCGCCCTCCCAGTCGTCGCGGTCCGGCTTCTTGATGTCGCGGAGGCGGAGGCGGCCCCCGCGCTGGTTCTGCAGCTCCATCAGCTTCTCGGCGTGCTGGGTCTCCTTGCGGGAGCGGCGCATGAAGAAGCGGGCGAAGTGCTTCAAGGCCGCGTCGTCGCGGTCGAAGTAGAAGGCCATGGACAGGTACACGTAGGAGGCGTAGAGCTCCAGGATGATATGGCTGTTGATGGCGGCCTCGCAGTCGGGGTGGTAGTTCTGGTGCACTTGGGAGAGCTGTGCGGTGGCCATGGTTGGTATCACCGGCACCAAGGCGAAGGTGGTGCGGAAGCGAGGGCTGCAGGGCCGAAGGCGGTGGTGGCAGGTCCTCGGTGGCTTTTGGGGGGGGGTGACCAAGGAGACGGGCTGTGGGCAGGCTCCTGAGCTGGTGGTTCACAAGTTCTGGGCTGGAACCAGAAGGTG
>NC_081575.1:94346702-94352009 GCF_022355385.1 Mustela nigripes
GGGTGGCCATGGCTGGCGGCCCGGGCACCAGGGCGAAGGCGAAGGTGACGCGGAGGCGAGGGCTGCGAGACCAAAGTCCGTGGGGGCAGATGCTCTTCAGGGTGGGCGCTGAGAGAGGTTGGAGATGGGCAGGCTCCTGGGCTGGCAGCTCACGAGCTCTGGGCTGGAACCGGAAGGTATGTCCGTTACCCGGTGTTGGGGGGTGGGGTGAGGATCCGTTAGCAGGTCATTGGGGTCAGAGTGGAGGGGGCCCTAGGCTCAGGAGGGACTAGGGGGTGTGGCTGGGGGCGTGGCTGGGGGCGTGGTTGGAGGCAGAGTGGAATGAGAGCACTGTTCAGGGTTCAGAGGAACAGGGTGACACAGTGTGACTCTGCTGAGCATGTAGCTTAAATATTTTTAACTGTTAGTCATGAATATAAGTGCAACTGTTTTGAGTTAGTCACATGCATGGTTTCTTGAGCAATCTCCTTGAATACTGTCATGATGGGATTGTTCACCAAATACAGTGCTTTTGTGGTATCATTGGAATATTTAGTATCCCAAAGCTTTATTTGGATGGCAGCTATCCTCAGTGACTCAACATCCATATTAACGACACTTCTGATAGCCTCCTCACTCAGTTCCCAGAACTTATTGTTTCACAGACCTCCACTTCTCTTCTATTCACGATCAGGTTCATTCTTTTCCAACAGCAGAGCAGCACCTCCAAAGTCTCAGCAAATCTTTCCACCTCTCAATCTTCCACTCTTTCTGCATTTCTTCCTCACTCCCTCTATTCCCCTCATCTCTTACTATTTCAAAGCAGTCCTAGGAACACATTCCTTCTGCCCTGTCTGGACCCCAAAATGGACAGCGTCAGTGATCGCTTCACTGACACCCTAGATTTGCTCACCGCCTCTCACCTGGCTCGCTGATTCCCTTTCTCTTGGGGAAGTGCAGATTTCTCTTTTCTCTCGCAGAAAACAAAAGATTTTAGGTGCATTCTTACAGAAAGCACTGCTAACCATGTGCATGTATTCCTCCCTCCAGCCCTCATCTGTACTTTCACTGCCACTCAGCAAGACTGTGTTTTTATTTTTTAACTTCTTAAATTATATTCTGTGAAATGAACCATGTGACAGGGAATACCACTGATCTCAAATTGCCTTTTATTTATTCATTCATTCATTCAACAAATATTTATTGATTACCTAATATGGACAAGGAGCTAGTCTGTAATTTGGGCATATATTAATAACAAAGAGACAAATCTCTGTTCCCATGATGTTTGCATTTTAATGGAGAACCAGATCAAACTACACAAACATAAAACTGCCATCCCCCCATACTTATTGTTGTAAGTGCACACATACAAGATATGTATATGGAAATGTAAAAGGCAATATATCCTCAGAATTCAAGGATATTATAATAGAAGACATAAAACCAACCTAGGTATTTATAATTCATTTATTTGTGCATTAATGCAACAACCATTTAAATACTTCAAATATGTGTCAGACACTGTGTTTGATTCTGGAGATACACAGAAGAATCAAATGTGGTCTATGTTCTCAGATAGAGTTAGAATAAAATACCTGTTTTTATTGAAAGATTTAATCCCATGGCTCTAATTAACGCACCTTTGGTTTTGTTGTTGTTTTGGTCTCTATTTCTCTTTGCAAGCTTACACTATTTTATAATCACTGTTCATGATGAAAGCAAAGGATCAAATATTGAATGTCATGATGTAAACTTACCTAGGCAGTTTTAGAGGCACTTAATTGTTGATTCTGTAAATAAATAGACATCTATTTGAGAAGTTGATTTTAATGATAAAATCACATACTACAGATGGAAAAGTACCACATGATAAATTTCTCAATGAGAAAATTTTGTTCCTTATTTGCTTAACACCAGTGTTCAGTCTTAAGATAATTGTAGACTTTCAAAATTTCCTTGGGACATTCCATTGTAGTCTTTATTATAAGAATCCATTTAAGCAAAAGGGATCTGGATTTTGTAGAACATTTTCTCATTATGTCTCAAGATTATTTAATAATCTATCGCTATAATTATTCCTCAAATACTTAAAAATAATAATAATACTATTGAATGGTTACTAAAAGGTAATAATGGTGTTTCTCAAATATTTCATTCCTCATCATTAATTCCTAGGGGAGATGGTAATGGTAAAATATATATAATAAATAAGAAAAACCCAAGACTTAAAAACCAACTTTTCTAAGTGAAATCAATAAAGAAGCATGGACTAGAACTTCAAATTTCCACAAGGGAAATATATATAAATAGAAACAAAAGCATTACATTCAGTTTTCTAAAATGAGGAATATAAAACTAAGTATAAAGATAGAATGAGGAAACTTCAAAGCAGATGATGGGTCTTAAAAACATCAGTATAGGACTATAAAATAAAAGCTTCCTTGAAATATTTGTGGCCACTGTTTGTATTGTGTTAGTGTTCTACAGAGAAACAGAACCAGTAGGTATATATACATATATATACATATACACATATATACAAAAATGTGTGTATACATATAAATGTGTGTATATGTATATAAAAAGGCATTTGTTCACATGATTATGGAGGCTGACAAGTCCTCAAATCTGCATTTGGCAAATTTGAGACCTAGGAGAGGTGATGGTATAGCTCAAAGACCAGCAGGCTGGAAACCCAGAAAGTTCAAGTCAAAGGTAGGAAAACAGTCAGTGTCCCAGGTCAAAGCCAGTCAAGCAGGGAGGGTTCTCTCTTACTCAGTGGTAGTCAGCCTTCTGTTTTCTTCAGGCCTTCAACCGATTGCAAGAGGCTTACCTATATTAGGAAGGGCAGTCTGCTTTACTCACTCCACTACTTAAAATGTTAATTTCATGGAAAAACACCCTCACAGGCATGCACAGAATAATAATTGACTAAATATCTAGGTACCCCTGGCCTAGTCAAGTTGACATGTAAAATTAAGCATAATAGCATTATTTGTAATAAGTGCAGAGTCAACAAACAAAACTTAGACTGCCATAAATGTGAAAACTCTTTGACTTTTCACTTCTATTCATCATTTTAAAATGTTACAGAACTAATAGTTAGACAATAAGTTCTGACACAGTGTCAGTAATTAACTCATATTTATTCCTTCAGTACATTTCTATTGAGTACTTATTATATGCTGGGTATTTTTATAGATACTAATATAAAATTTGTTATGTAAATTCATATTTGCATTTTTTTGCAGTGATGTCCTATTCAATGTTCCATATAATCCCTTCTTTAGAAATTAATACATGCAGGGGGAAGAGGGGCAAGATGGTGGAGAAGTAGGAGACCCTGTTTCAACTGGTCCCCTAAAGTAAGCTAATTATCTACCAGAACCATCTGAACACCCATAAAACCAGCCTGAGATGTAGGATTATACACTTCTGGATCTCTACAGGGGCAGAAGACAACAGTGGACAGGTTAAGCATACTGGGAATGATGGGACTGATATTGGAGGATAAACAGAAAGGGGAGGGAGCCACCAGAAGCAACCCATTGGAAAGTAGTACCCCAATATGAAAGTGTCCTGTGATTGGGGACCAGCATTAACTTGGAGTCTGGTTAAAATCACTCACAAAGGAAAAAAGATCTTAATGTTCCATGTGCACCAGAGAAGAATGTGTGTTCTGTTGCTTTGGGATGAAATGTTCTGAATATATCTGTGATGTCCATCTGGTCCAGTGTGTCATTTAAGGCATTTATTTCCTTGTTGATCTTATGCTTGGATGATCTGTCCATTTCAGTGAGGGTAGTGTTAACGTCCCCTACTATTGTATTATTGTTGATGTGTTTCTTTGATTTTGTTATTAATTGGTTTATATAGTTGGCTGCTCCCAAGTTAGGGGCATAGATATTCAAAATTGTTAGATCTTCTTGTTGGACAGATCCTTTGAGTATGATATAGTATCCTTCCTCATGTCTTATTATAGTCTTTAGCTTAAAATCTAATTGTTCTGCTATAGGGATTGCCACTCCTGCTTTCTTCTGATGTCCATTAGCATGGTAAATTCTTTTCCACCCCCTCACTTTAAGCCTGGAGATGTCTTCGGGTCTAAAATGAGTTTCTGGTAGGCAACATATAGATGAGTTTTGTTTTTTTATCCTTTCTAACACCCTGTGTCTTTTGATTGGGGCATTTAGCCCATTAACATTCAGGGTAACTATTGAGAGATATAAATTTAGTGCCATTGTATTGCCTATAAGGTCACTGTTACTGTATATTGTCTTTGTTCCTTTTTGATCTGCTACTTTTAGGCTCTCTGTTTGCTTAGAGGACCCCTTTCAATATTTCCTGTAGAGCTGGCTTGGTATTTGCAAATTCTTTCAGTTTTTGTTTGTCCTGGAAGCTTTTAATCTCTCCTTCTATTTTCAATGATAGCCTAGCTGGATATAGTATTCTTGGCTGCATGTTTTTCTCATTTAGTGCTCTGAATATATCATGCCAGCTCTTTCTGGCCTGCCAGGTCTCTGTGCATAAGTCTGCTGCCAGTCTAATATTTTTACCATTGTATGTTACAGACTTCTTTTCCTGGGCTGCCTTCGGGATTCTTTGTCACTAAGACTTGTAAATTTTACTATTAGGTGACGGGGTGTGGACCTATTCTTGATTTTGAGGGGGGTTCTCTGCGCCTCCTGGATTTTGATGCTTGTTCCCTTTGCCATATTAGGGAAATTCTCTCCAATAATTCTCTCCAATATACCTTCTGCTCCCCTCTCTCTTTCTTCTTCTGGAATCCTAATTATTCTAATGTTGTTTCGTCTTATGGTGTCATTTATCTCTCGAATTCTCCCCTCGTGGTCCAGTAGCTGTTTGTCTCTCTTTTGCTTAGCTTCTTTATTCTCTGTCATTTGGTCTTCTATATCGCTAATTCTTTCTTCTGCCTCATTTATCCTTGTAGTGAGAGCCTCCATTTTTGATAGCACCTCAGTAATAGCTTTTTTGATTTCAACTTGGTTAGATTTTAGTTCTTTTATTTGTCCAGAAAGGGCTTTTATATCTCCCGAGAGGGTTTCTCAGATATCTTCCATGCCTTTTTCGAGCCCGGCAAGAACCTTGAGAATCGTCATTCTGAACTCTATATCTGACATATTACCATTGTCTGTGTTGATTAGGTCCCTAGCCTTTGGTACTGCCTCTTGTTCCTTTTTTTGTGGTGAATTTTTCCACCTTGTCATTTTGTCCAGATAAGAGTATATGAAGGAGCAAGTAAAATACTCAAAGGGTGGCAAAGACCCCAGGAAAATGTGCTTTAACCAAATCAGAAGAGATCCT
>NC_081575.1:94355009-94364835 GCF_022355385.1 Mustela nigripes
CTGAGAGCTCACTCCTCAGCTCTGTCTCTGTAGCCAGCTTCCCTGTTTTAATACCTGCAAGCTCTGTGACACTCAGATACCCTCCATCCTTCTGTGACCCTACGGGACCTGAGGACACGCTGACCCTGCGTGGGCTTCACCCCGGTTTAGCCTCTGGAGCGATGTCCCCCAGCGGAACCGACTTTTAACAAAAGTCCTGATTTTGTGCTCCATTGCTCTGCCGCTTGCGGGGAGCCGGCTTCTCCCCCCCCCCCCCACCCCGCAGTCTATCTTCCCGTGGTTTTGGATTCATTTCTCCACCAGTCCTACCTTTCAGAAAGTGGTTGATTTTCTGTTTCTAGAATTGCTGTTCTTCTTCTCTTCGATCTCCCGTTGGATTTGTGGGTGTTTGCAATCTTTAGATAAGCTATGTAGCTGATCTGCTGCTGCCTGAAGTAGTCTCAGCCTGCTACTTCTCCGCCATCTTGACTCCTCCCCCCATCAGTTGCTTTCTTATAGCTAACAATGAAAAAATAGAAAGGGAAATGAGAGAATTGATTGCATTTACTATATCACCAAGAACTGTAAGGTACCTGGGAAAAAACATAACCAAAGAGATAAATGATCTATACTTGAAGAAGTACAGAACACACATGATAGAAATTGAAGAAGACACAGAAAGATGGAAGAGCATTCCATGCTCGTGGATCAGAAGAATAAACATTGTTAAAATGTCTATACTGCCTAGAGCCATCTATACTTTCAGTGCCATCCTGATCAAAATTCCACCAGCATTTTTCAAAGAGCTGGAACAAACAGTCCTAAAATTTGTATGGAACCAGATGAGACCTCGAATTGCTAAGGAAATGTTGAAAAAAAAAAAAAAAAGAAAACTGGTGGAGGGCATCACGTTGCCTGATTTCAAGCTTTACTAAAAAGCTGTGACCACCAAGACAGCATGGCACTGGCAAAAAACAGACACATAGAGCAGTTGAAGAGAGTAGAGAGCCCAGATATGGACCCTCAAGTCTATGGTCAAATAATCTTTGACAAAGCAGGAAAAAATATCCAGTGGAAAAAAAGACAGTCTCTTCAATAAATGGTGCTGGGAAAATTGGACAGCTATGTGTAGAAGAATGAAACTGGATCATTCTGTCACACCATGCACAAAGATAAACTCGAAATGGATAAAAGACTTCATCGTGAGACAGAAATCCATCAGAATCCTAGAGGAGAACATAGGCAGTAACCTCTTTGATATCAGCCACAGCAATTTCTTTCAAGGTATGTCTCCAAAGGCAAAGGAAACAAAAGCGAAGATGAACTTTTGGGACTTCATCAAGATCAAAAGCTTCTGCACAGCAAAGGTATGCATAAACACAAAACTAAGTATAAAAATCTCTATGCTTAAAGGTATGTTTTTATAACTGTAAATATATACAAATATTTATATTTAATATTTTTATATTGTTTACTTATATTTATTATAGTATAAACTAATAAAATTAAAATTAAGAAATTCCAATTATGTATCACATTATGCTTTTTGTCTTAAGTACAATCAGTTTTCACTGAGACTAAATTTAGTTGCCAAGATGCAAGTTTTCTTATGATTGTGCCGTGCCTCTATGCCCCGATATACATTCATCATTGCAGTTCTTGGCCACTCTTCTTTACTGAAATGATTGACATTTGCTTTCAGTTCGTGGAGGTCATCATTTAAATATTGTCCATCCATGTTATTCTTTTATTAACTCATATAAAATAAGGTGATACTTTATTCTGATGTGGCTTATTTCTTGAAGTATTAAAAGTCTCAACTTCAGTAACTGATGGTGCTGAAGTTCCATTCTATTAAACTATTGTGCATTTCCGGGTCATCACTTTAAAAGGAAGTTTTAGCCCTTGCAGCTGGTAGAACAAGTCAACATGATCATAAGGGTAGACAGGGGACAGTTGTCATTTTTACACTAAGATATGCCAGTCATACAGCAGTCACATTCAACATGATTCAGAGCACACAGGCAAATATGGACCATCAAGTTTGTGTGGCCATATTGAGCTATGAGGAAATCAAGATGGTCCTGAAAATGGTTCTACTAATTTTTGATTTAGTTGTAAACACAAGAACAGATCCATGGAATTCACAAATACAGCTAGAGAACACTGAGTTAGATGGCATGAATACACCATGTATCTAATCAGTAAATATTTAGGATTTAATGAATGTCCAGGTTTGTGAAAAGTACTGAATGATTACAACAGACATTGACTTTAATTTCGTAGAGTCTGTTTCAGTTCACTTTGTTCACCAATAAAATGCAAATATGGCCAATATAAAACTAGTAGCTAATGAGTTGATAATTAATAGAATACGTATTTATTTAGTTTGAAATATTCACATGTATTCAAAAATATTTTGTTTCAAATCTTTACTTCTGTTGTCACAGATATAGAAATTTTTAAAGAAGTTCTCATACCTTTTCCTACATAGCAATTATGTTTAGGGAAAATACACTGAGATTATGTTAGTTAACTTTGTCAACCTTAAAATGAAATGGGCAGTTATTTTATCAGCACAGTGAATTTATATGGGAATAGCAGGGGAATTGCAATTCAAGATAGACAAACTATGACAAACCATAGGCGATTCTGGAGAGCAAAAGAGGGGGGCTTGCTTTTATTGATAAAAGAAGGAAATTGGGAGGGGCAATGTAGAACAAAAGGAATGTGAGAGTTCAGACTTGTAATTGGTTGAGTGTGGGAGTTTCTCATTGGCTGTTGTTGTTGATGGGCAAGAAGAAAGTTTTCCTTCCTCCTGCTGGGGTAGTAGACTGTTTTTTTCTGCTGAGGAATGTGAGCTCAGATTCTTCCAGTTGGAGTCTGCATTCCACAGTGAGTGGTATTGTATGAGAGCTCCCCCCTTCAGGGCTTTCCAACTCCGTTTTCGATGAGATTTCCTTAGTTTTCCCAACCTAAAGATCCAGAATGTCTTAGTTAAAGCTATAGATATTTTGTTTTACTAAACACAGGTGTATGTTTTTCCAGACTAGTTAAGGAAAAACATAATCCTTTTAAATTTTCCTGATTCCATACCTTATGGTACTATTAACCCAGAGTGATGATAGGATAATCTTATATTTAATGTGATCACTATTCTTCATAATTTGACATGAATAACTGATTTACTCTCGTTTTTAAATTTTCTAAAATTTTCTTCCACATTCTGAATGGCTTGATTTACCATGAATAACTGATTTACTCTCATTTTTAAATTTTCTAAATTTTTCTTCCACATTCTGAATGGCTTTTGATGTTTTCCTCTTTTATAAAAATGTCATTACTTCAACAAGCAAATATAAAAACTCAGTGAAAATCACAACTTAGAAAAGCAGAAGTTTTTTGTAAAGTGCTTCCTGCGTATGATTCACATTTATTATCTTCCCTTTGAGCTTTTAATTCTTCAGTTCTTTTTTACACAGGAAAATAAACCATGTCCTTTTGACTTATTTACTGAAGACGTTGCCATATTCCGAAAACATCTCTGAATATTTAAGGTTGTGTCAGCCTATTTAGGGGATTTCAAATTCCTAGGAAATATCTGATTCTAAACCTCATTTATTTCAGTATGAGTCAATGGATTAGGATATATTCTTTAAGTAAGAAAGATTATTTAACATTTCACTTTTGCTTATGTAGATGGTGCTCTTAAGTTATGATTTCTTACATGACAAACAACTCATGAGGAAAGTCTCATTAATAATCTGCCAAATACTTTTGCCTTAATACTCAGTTGCCCATTAGTAATGTTACCCCTTGATTTTCTCCTGCCAGAAAAATGCTGATTCTTTGAAATTATTGGCAGGGACATGAATTTATACAGCGTGTGTGTGTGTGTGTGTGTGTGTGTGTGTGTGTGTGTTGGAAGAGAGATTGAGTGCAAAGAAAAAACCTAGCATTCCTTTTCAGGACACGAATTAAAGATGGGCTGTGTGAGGGTTTTGAAGTGGCGGGGGGTGGGAGGTTGGGGTACCAGGTGGTGGGTATTATACAGGGGATGGATTGCATGGAGCACTGGGTGTGGTGCAAAAATAATGAATACTGTTATGCTGAAAATAAATAAAAAATAAATTAAAAAAAATTTAAAAAAAAGATGGGCTGTGGAGGAACTGGTGGATTTGGGAAGGAAGGTAAGGCCAAAGTCTGCCCTCTTGAAAGGATAGAGGCTGTTGCAATTGAGAGGGAGAGAAATCTATTGAAAAGAATTCCTGAGCAGTAACATTTGACTGCGTGTGTGGTAAAGTCCCTGGCCTGGAGTAGAAGGGGAAAGTTGGGCTGAGAGCACCTTTTGGTGGCAGGGAATATTATTTTCTTTTACCTGCTGCTATTCATACATTCTTTAGCATTCCTTAGATCCTAGCAAACTGTAAAAGACTAAAACCATTAATGGTAACTGGAAATATCAGTTCCATGTCCAAATAATATATTTACAATGCTTCCTTCCCTATTTTACCATGTCTCTGTCAATTATCAGTGCTTTTATTCCCTCCTAAAACATTACTTTGGTCCTTAATCAAATGTATTCTTCAATTATGCTGCAGAGAAATGCAGTTTTCCCATTGTGGCCCCTCTCCCTTAATTCTTTTTTCTTTTTCACCTTAACAGTCCCTAATTTTTAGGGAAAAAGGATTTATAAATGAATCAAGGTACAGAATTCCTCAAAATACGAAAATCAATTCTTACATTATTACAGATTGGTGAACACATTGATCACATGAGTATTTCAGTTAACGTTTTGTCATCAGAGATCACAGGTACAAGATGAAAAAAACATTCAGTTTATTCAGTTGTTAACAAATGTAGGAGGGGGAATGGAGATAGAAATATTAAGATTTTATGCAGAACCAGAAGTCCACTTTCTTTTCTCCCAGAGACAGTTTTATAAACCATGGTGGTGATTCTCTTAACCATCCTGTTAAATATATTTGGTTAGATTACGTTCTAAATTAAGCCAGTTCATTGGAGTAAATCTCTGTAGGACACATGGTTTTATAAAACTGTTTAATAGCTGAATGATGTGGAGCATCTCTAAGACCATCTTCTTGCAAAGGAGTGTTGTTTGTTCAAATGAACAAGAGAAAACATGTAATAATATAATAAAAGGACTATTTTTACTAAATAGCAATTCATTTCATAATTTGTGATAGGTTCAACAACATCTTAGAAAATCATGGTGTGCATGTATATATTGAATGCATATATTCATATGTACATATTATGATTTAATAGCATATTATGATTTAATATGTACATATTATGATTTATTAACATTTAATAATGTTAATATTAGCTAAAATTTGGGCCTTAATATGGATTTGGTATGAGCATTCGTTATTCTAAAGAGATATAGTTAACATATTTCTTTATTAATAATTAATAGCCTATATTTCATAATTTGGGTTAGAGTGATATGATTTATAAATAGTAATAATATGGGATTTTTATCCACCCTTCCCAAGCTGGACATTCATCAGGTAAAGTAGAATTACCAGGAATATGTATTTTAGCTGATTATATGGGTGTGTTTTCTATGAGTTTTTGATTATTTAAAAAATACAAATGTTTTGAAGCTATGGAGTAAGATTAAGCCAGTAGAGAACTGAGTTTATTGATTATTCTGCATTTTTCTTATCCATAATATGAACTGATTCTGAAAAATTTTTTGCTAGCTATTAGAAAATAAGCTTAGTTTTATGGTAGTTCTTTGAATGTTCCCATCAAAGTTCCATCAATAGGAATGTGTGGTCAGCCTTCTTTTGATTAAATCAGTAGACATAATGTAGTAACACTTACATGTCCTCAGACAGTTTAAGTACTTTAACAACACAAAAAAATGGCCGATTTTAGTCACTTGCGAGGTCTTCTGACTATATACCAGAGAATTACATGTGTACTTGGCTTGAACCACCTTATAAAATAGAACTTCATCTGCTTATTACTTATGTATTATAATCTATATTAGTGAATTAGAGATGTGTACCAGGTAATCAAATATGTATACACTGAGATAGAAACACCCTTCATATTTTTTTCTGGAATTTATCTATATAAGAAAATAAAGTGAACCTGTTAAAAATATGAAAAAAATATTAGCCTGATGTTCATTCTTATTAAGAATTTGAGTAAAGCATTTGTTCTCCCTTAGTCTCAAGTTCTTAAAAAAAAAAAAGAAATCTTGGACTATATTCTGTCTGAGATATTCTGGTCAAATGATTATATGCCCAGGGATTTTAACCCTTGGTTGTGAATCAAAATCAACTGAGGGAATTTCGATCGAGCAGATTCAGGATGAAACTTTTGCATACATACCTTTAAGAAGTGCCACAAATGATTCTAATACCCAGCCAGGATATAGGATGGTGATTGTGTGCTATTTGATGCAAGGAACAAAACGGAAATCTCTAAGTCTACATATTGCTTATAATTTATCTGAATTTCACGTTTTGTGAAAAAAATGTCAGTGGGTATAGCATTGGTAAAATAGCGTTTTATCTCATTAAAAGAAAAGGTGCTCACAGTGTTATTGGTAGAAAAAATGATCAGAATGGATAGTGTATTAGGGTTCTCCAAAGAAACAGAACTAATAGATATTTGTGCATGTGTGTATGTGTACATATATGTATACATACACACAAACACTTATATATGACTTACATATGATGTTTTTTTTTCCTTCCTGCGTATGTCGAATTTTAAGTTTCTCCAGATTTTCTACCTTGGGTAATACCATTACTACTTTGTTTTTTAAAGCCTTTGAAAGTCTCTTGGGCCTATAAAAGGCACAGGGCTCTCAAAAAGTAGTACTCATGTTTTGATGTGCATAAGAATAATTGAAAGACCATGTAAAATGCATATTTTTGGCTTCATTCCTAGAAAATTCTGTCACAGTTTATATGGGGAGAGGGTGCCCATAAAATCTGCATTTTAAAGGAGTACCAGTTTCTCTCTAGTTTGCTCAGTAGTTATCCTATATTCATCCATGATAATGGAATATTTACTTTAAAAAAAACTAAACCTTTGGGGTGCCTCTGTGGCTTAGTTAATTAACTGGCTGACTCTTGATTTCAGCTCAGGTCATGATCTCAAGGTTGTAAGATTGAGCCTTGCATCGGGGTCTATGCTGAGCATGGAGCCTGCTTAAGATTTTTCTCTCTCTCCCTCTGCCCCTCTGCCTTGCCCCCCACTAGCATACTTGCTCACACTCTCTTTCTCTCAAAAAAACCAAACCCCCCCCCCCCCCCCGCAAAAAAAAGAAACCTTTTATTTTGGAGTATTAGGTTTATAAAACACTTGCAGTGATTGTGTGGAGAGTTCCATGTATTCTCTTCACCCAACTTTACCTAATGTTAATATTTTATTGTAACACATACTGTAAAACTTAAAAAAAAAATTGGTAATTGCTGGGCTGTCTGAGTGGCTCAGTTGGTTAAGTGTCCTACTCTTGGTTTTGGCTCAGGTCATGATCTGACAGTTGTGAGATCTAGCCCCATATCAGGGTTGTGAGACCAAGTTCTGTGTTGGGTTTTTGCTCAACATGGAGTCTGCTTGAGATTATTTCCCCCTCTCTCTCCCTTCCCCTCTGCTCCTCCCCCTACACACTCTCTCTCCCTCTAAAATAAATAAATTAAATCTTTTAAAAATAGTGTATTGCTTTTAGCTTCACTCAAGAAGCTGAAATTCAGATTGGTAGGTTTTTTTTTTTTTTTTAACAATACCATACTTTTTCTGTTCCAGAATCCAATCTAGTATATCACATTGAATTAACTTGTCATTATTTGTCTTCAGTGGTCTTTGACAGGTTCTTAACCTTTCCATGTTTCCCTATGACCTTTCAGAAGAATAATTTTGAGAATTATTGGGCCAAGTATTTTGTAAAGTGATCCTAAATTTGGGTTTTTCAGGTGTTTTTGTCATTAGAGACCAGGATTCTGAGTTTTGGGGAAGAATACCATAAAAGTGAAACATGTTTCTCATCACATTGTTTTGAGGGGGTACATGATACTAGCATGAATAATAACTGGTGATGTTAACCTTGATTACTTAGTTAAGGTGAAGTCTGCCAAATTTCTTCCCTGTAAAGTAAGGCTAGTATTTTCCCTTATTTTTTTAAAAGATTTTATTTATTTATTTGACACAGAGAGTGAGAGCAGCAAGCAGAGGGAGAGGGAGAAGCAGGCTTCCCACTGAGCTGGGACCCCAGTGTAGGGCCTTAATCCCAGGACCCTGGGATCATGACCTGAGCTGAAGGCAGACACTTAACCATCTGAGCCACTCAGGCACCCCAGTATTATTCCTTTTTCATACTCTGTCTTTTTGATTTATGTCCATACTATGAGGAGGGTGTTTAAAACCCACATCCTAAAGGGAGAAGTATCTACATATATTATGTTAAATTCTTTGTAAGAAAGATTAGTACCTTCTTCCCCATTTATTTATGTATTCATTTATGTATATCAATTTGGACTCATGGACATTTCTTGTATATTGTGTAATAATTTTAAAGTTTAGTTAATTATATTGTTCACATTGTTATAATGTAGGCCATCTGGTTATCCTTTAGTCTGGCTTCTGTGTTCTTTGACCTGCTTCTATTCTTTTGCTTTTTGAGCACTTCTTGTTTTTTTGCATTACATAATGGCTCAGGTTCATCTTATATTTTCATTGCCCCGGTCTTAGAATTAGTCAATTCTCCAAGGATGTCTTAGATTTTTTTGTTGTTGTTATTTTGGAGAATGCTATTTAGAAACCAATATCTGGATGCTGCTGGATGTGCTTGTTGCTCCTTGGGTGTCATTATTTCTAGTCTCTAGGCAGTTCGAGCTAAGAAATATATGCATGTATACTAACTGATACATACACACGTCTCCTTAATCATTTCTTTAGGTATCTCTCTATATACATACTAAGCATGAGTTTATACTGATGTCCATGACTCTAATCCAATATCATACAGTTCATTCTAGCCTTCTCTCCTTGCTTATTTGTAACTTCTTTTACTAATAGTGACTCACTTCATTTACCATTTATTTTTTTATTTGTTCAAGCTTGTTTGAATGTAGTTTTATATTTTTTCTAAAGATTTTATTTATTTTTCAGAGAGAGCATATAAGCAGGGGGAACAGCAGGCAGAGGGAGAAGCAGGCTCTCTGCTGAGTAAGGAGCCCGACACAGGACTCGGTCCCAGGACCCTGGGATCATGACCTGAAGTAAAGGCAGATGTTTCATCAACTGAGACACATAGGCATCCCTGTAATTTCATATTTTTAAACCATACCCTGGTGAGAAACAAATTTACCAACTAAGATTGTGTTTATGTGCAGTTATTTTTGCATTTAGTCTTACATTTACCAATCAGAACATCATTTTCTAAGGTCACTTACGTCAGCTCCTTTTTCTCTATCCTCTTCAGTGCAGTTATATCATGTATAGATAATACAATTAGATTTCTTTGTCACAGGCTACATTCCATTCTGGGATACTATGATGTTTTTTTAATTGCATACAATAAACTTTACCCTGTGATAAACTGTTCTGTAGGTTTTGACAAATGCATAGAATCATGTATTTTCCACCTAGTAATATAAAGAACAGTTGCATCACCCAAAAAATTTCCTCGAGTCCCCTTTGTAGTCAGTCAGTTCCTCCTAACCCCTGACAAGTACTGATTTGTTTTCCATCCCTATAATTTGCTTTTTTCCAGAATATTAAATAAACAGAATAATACAATATGTAGGCTTTTGGAGCTGGTATCTTTGACTTAGCAATATTTAAGATCTATCTGGTGTGA
>NC_081575.1:94367835-94488366 GCF_022355385.1 Mustela nigripes
AGCCTCTGGAGCGATGTCCCTCAGCGGAACAGACTTTTAAAAGTCCTGATTTTGTGCGCGGTTGCTCCGCCGCTTGCCGGGAGCCGGCCCCTCCCCCCGGGGTCTAGCTTCCCGTCGCTTTGGATTCACTTCTCCGCCGGTCCTACCTTTCAGAAAGTGGTTGATTTTCTGTTTCCAGAATTGCTGTTCTTCTTCTCTTCGATCTGCCGATGGATTTTCAGGTGTTTGTAATCTTTAGATAAGCTATCTAGCTGATCTCCGGCTAGCTGAAGCAGTCTTAGCTTGCTACTTCTCCGCCATCTTGACTCCAGTTGTTTCTTTTTATCACTGATTAGTATCCTTTGTTTCCAAATCCAAATCTGATTATCAATTCATTTATTGAAGGACAAATTGATTATTTCCAGTTTGAGACAATTATGAATAAAGCTGCTATAAACATTTATGTATAGGTTTTTGTGTGAACATAGATTTTCAATTAACTGAGAAGTATGAATATTAGGTCCTATAGCAGGATCTTTTTGCTCTGTAAGAAACTGCCAAACTGTTTTCCAGGTAGTTGTATTATTTTACATTCCCACTAGCAATGAATGTGAGCTCCTATTGCATTAAATCTTCATTATCATTTGGGATTGTCAGTTTTTAGATTTTAGCTACTCTAATAGGTGTGTAGTGATAGCTCATAGCGGCATTATTTGTATTGCCCTAATGACAAATGATGAACGTCTTTTCATACACTTACTTGCCATCGGTGTATCTTCTTTGATGAATACATATATGCACTAGATTGTTTTATTATGTTGACTTTTGAAGAGTACCTTATATATCCTGGATATGAGTTCTTTTTACATTATATTCTTGAAAAGTGGAAAAAGATGAAGTGGCCATAAGGTACAAAAATTGGTTTTTAATGAACAGTCATATGAAAATTTTTTAAGATACCCAATTGAACTTTAGTTATTTTTAAAATTTTAACCTATTTTTAAGTTTTTATTTAAATTCCAGTTAGTTAACATAGGGTATAATTTTAGTTTCAAGTATACAATATACTGATTCAAAACTTCCATACAACACTGCACTTCTTAATCCTGGTCACCTATTTAACTCATCTCCCTCCCCCCAACCTTCCCCCTGGTAACCATCAGTTTGTTCTCTATAGTTAAGAGTCTCTTTTTGTGGTTTACCTCTCTCTGTATTTTCCCCTCTGCTTGTTTGTTTCTTAAATTCTATGTATGAGTGAAATCATAAGGTATTAGTCTTTCTCTGACTGTCTTTCTCTGGCTGACATATTTCACTTATCATAATGCCAAGTATATATATATATATATACACATATATATACACATATATATGTATATATATATGTGTACATACATATATATGTATGAAATCTTTATCCATTCATCAGTCAAAGGACACTTGGGCTATTTTCATGGTCTGGCTATTGTAGATAATGCTGCTATAAACATTGGGTGCGTGTATCTTTTTGAAATGGTATTTTTGTGGGTTTTATTGGGTAAATGCCTAGTAATGCAAATACCTAGTACCCTAGTAGATGACAGGGTAGATCTATTTTTAAATTTTTGTGGAACCTCCATACTGTTTTCCACAGTGGCTGCCACAGTTTGCGTTCTCATCAATAATGCAAAAGGGTTCCCTCTTCTCCACGTCCTTACCAACACCTGTTGTTTCTTGTGTTGTTGATTTTGGCCATTCTGACTTGTGGGAGGTAATACATCCTTGAAATTTTGATTTCTATGTCTCCAATGATCAGTGATGTTGAGCATCTTTTTGTATGTCTGTTTGCCATCTGCATGTCTCTTCGGAAAAATGACTATTCAGGTCTTCTGCCCATTTTTTAAATGGATTATTCATTTTTGGGGTATCAAGTTTTATAAGTTATTCATATATTTTGGATACTAACCCCTTTCACAGGTCATTTGCAAATATCTTCTCCCATTCCCTAGGTTACCTTTTCGTTTTGTTGATTGTTTCCTTTGCTGTGCAGAAGCTTTTTATCTTGATGAAGTCCCAATTTGTTTCCCTTGCCTCAGGAGACTTATGTAGAAGTCGCTATGACCAATGTCAAAGAAGTTACTGCCTGTTTTCTCCACCAGGATATTTATAGTTTCATGCCTCAGATTTAGGTCTTTAATCAATTTTGAATTTGTTTTTTCGGGTGATGTAAGAAAATGGTCCAGTTTCATTCTTCTTCATGTTGCTCTCCAGTTTTCCAACACCATTTGTTGAAGAGACTGCCTTTTTCCCATTGGATATTCTTTCTGGCTTTGTTGAAGATTAGCTGACTTCCGTTGTGGGTTCATTGGTGGGTTTTCTGTTATGCTCCATGTATTTATGTGTCTGTTTTTATTTCAGTACCATAGTGTGCTGATCACTACGTAGCTTTGTAACATAACTTGAGGTCCAGAATTGTGACACTTCCTGCTCAGCTTTTCTTTATCAAGGGTTCTTTGGCTACTCAGGGTCTTTGTGGTTTCATACAAATTTTAAGATTGTTTTTTCTAGTTCTGTGAAAAATGCTGGTGGTATTTTGATAGGGATTGCATTAAATTTGTAAATTGCTTTGCATTATATGGACATTTTAACAATATTTGTTCTTCCAATCCATCAACACAGAATGTCTTTCCATTTCTTTGTGTCATCTTCAATTTCTTTCATCAGTGTTTGACAGCTTTCACCATACACAGGTCTCTCACCTCTTTGGTTGGGTTTCTTCTAGGTATCTTATTAATTTTTGTACATTTTTAAATGGGATTGCTTCCTTGAATTCTCGATTGCTTCATTATTGGTGTATAGAAATGCAATAGATTTCTGTATTTGATTTTGTATCCTGAATTCATATTGACTTTACTGAACTCATGTATCAGTTCTAATAGTTTTTTGGTGGAGTCTTTTTGGGTTTTCTATATTAGAGTATCATGTCATCTGCAAATAGTGAAGGTTTGTCTCCTTGTTGATTTTGATTCCTTTTTTTTTTTTTTATTATTTCGCTATCTGATTGTTGAGGCTGGGACTTGCAGTATTATGTTAAAAAAACAGTGATGAGAGTAGACATCCCTATCTTGCTACTGACCTTAGAGGAAAAGCTCTCAGTTTTTCCCCAATGAGGATAATATTACCTCTAGAATTTTCATAGATGGCTTTATTATGTTGAAGTATGTTCTCTCTAAATCTTCTTTGTTGAGGGTTTTTGTAATGAATGGATGTTGTACTTTGTCAAGTGCTTTGTCTGCATCTATTGAGACAATCATGTGGTTTTCATCCTTCCTTTTATAAATGTAGTATATATCATATTGATTGATTTGTAAATATTGAGCCACCCTTGCAACCGAGGGATAAATCCCACCTGATCATGGTGAATGACTTTATTAATTAATTGTTGGCTTCGGTTTGCTGGTATTTTATTGAGAATTTTTCCGTCCATGTTCATCAGGGATATTGGCCAGTAGTTGTCTTTTAATGGAGATCTTCTCTGGTTTTGGTATCAGGGTGATGATGGCCTCATAGGATGAGTTTGGAAATTTTCCTTCCTTTTATTTATTTATTTTTTTTTGGAATAGTTTGAGAAGAACAGGTATTAACTCTTCTTTAAATGTTTGGTAGAATTTTCCTGGGAAGCTATCTGCCCCTGGACTTTTGTTTCTTGCAAGTTTTTTAATAACTAATTCAAATTTCTTACAGATTATCGAGCTTTCTATTTTGTCCTCTTTCAGTTTTGCTAGTTTAAATATTTCTAGGAATTTATCTGTTCCAGGTTGTCCAATTTGTTGGTATATTATTTTTCATAATATTCTCTTGTAATTGTTTGCATTTCTGTGGTGTTGGTTGCTATTCCTCCTTTCTTATTTGTGACTTTGTTCATTTGGGTCATTTCTCTTTTCTTTTTGACAAGTCTGGCTAAGGGCTTGTCAATTTTATTAATCCTTTCAAAGAACCAGTTCCTTCTTCCGTTGATCTGTTCTATTTTTTAGTTTTTATATCATTTACTTCTGCTCTGACCTTTATTATTTCCTTCCTTCTGCTAGCTTTAGGCTTCTTTTTTGGTCCTTTTTCTAGCTCCTGTAGGTATAATGGTAGGTTGTTTATTTGAGATTTTTCTTCTTGAGGTATTCCTGTATTTGTATATACTTCCCTCTTTGGACCACTTTTGGTACATCCCGAAGGTTTTGGACTGGTGTGTTTCCTTTTTCCCTCTGAGTAGGGAGCCGAACCAAGGGCTCAATCTCAGGTCTCAGGATCATGACCTGAGCCAAAAGCATACACTTAACTGACTGAGCCATTTAAATGCCCCTGGACTGTTGTGTTTTTATTTTCATTTGTTTCCATGTATTTTTAAAGTTTCTTCTTTGATTTCCCAGTTGACTCATACATTGTTTAGTAGCATGTTATTTAACCTGCATGTTTTTGTGTTCTTTCCAAATTTTTTCTTGTGGTTGACTTTTGGTATCATAGTGTTGTGGTCAAAAAAGAGGCATGGTATGATTTTAATTTTTTTGTGTTTGTTGAGGCCTGATGTGACCTAATATGTGATCTATTCTGGAGAATGCCCATGTGCATTTGACAAGGATATGTGTTCTACTTGGTTTAGGATGGAGTGTCCTAAATGTATGTGTTAGGTCCTTCTGGTCCAGTGTGTCATTTAAAGCCACTGTTTCCTTGTTGATTTTCTGTTCAGATGATCTCTAAGTGGGGTGATAAATGTAAGTGGGGTGTTAAAGTCCCTTATTATTTTTGTATTATTGTAAATGAGTTCCTTTATGTTTTTTACTCATAGTGTTATATATTTCTGTGTTTTCCTGTTGGGTTCATAAATATTTACAATTGTTAGATCTTTCTTTTGGATTGTCCCCTTTATTATGATAAAGTACCTGTTTTTATCTCTTGTTATAGTCTTTGTTTTAAGTCTAGTTTGTCCAATATACATATTACTACTCTAGCTTTCTTTTGACATCCATTTGTTTGATAAATGTTTCTCCATCCCCTTACTTTCAATCTGTATGTGTGTTTAGGTCTAAAATGAGTCTCTTATAGGCAGCATGCAGATAGGTCTTGTTTTTTATTCATTCTGACACCCTACATTGATTGGAGTGTTAAGTCCATTTACATTCAAAGTAATTATTGATAGATATATATTTCTTGCCATTTTATTACTTGCTGGTGTTTCTGGAGATGTTCTCTTATTCTTTCTTATCTTTGTCACTTTTAGTCTCTCCTTCGCACTCAAAGAGTCCCCTTTCATATTTCTTGTAGGACTGGTTTATTGGTCACGAACTCCTTTAATTTTTGTTTGTCTGAGAAAGTCTGTCTCAAATTATACTCTGAATGACAGTCTTGCTGAATACAGTATTGTTGGCTGCAGATTTTTCCCATTCAGCACTTTGAGTTATATCGTGCCACTTTCTTCTGGCTTGCTGAGTTTCTTTTGAGAAATCTCCAGCTAGCCTTATGGTCTTCCCTTGTAAATTAAGGAATTCTTTTGTCTTGTTGCTTCTAAGACTTTTTCTTCATGACTATATTTTGCACATTTAATTATAATATGTATTAGTGTTGGCCTGCTTTTGTTGACTTTGATGGGAGTTCTGTGTGCTACCCAGAACTGGATGTGTGTTTCCTTCCCTTGAGTAGGAAAGTTTCTAGCTATCATTTCCTCAAAAAACGTTTCTGCCCCCTTTTCTCTCTCTTCCTATTCTGTGACTCCTGGAATCTGAATGTTATTACATTTGATGGAGTCACTGAGTTCCCTAAGCCTGTTCTCATGTTGCATAATGCTTCTTTTTCTCTTTTGTTCAGCTTCATTATTTTCCATTATTTTGTCTTCTAGGTCACTGATTTATTCCTCTGCTTCTTCCAGCCTGGTGTTCATTGCATCAAACCTGTTTTCAATCTCATTTATTGCATTCTTCATTTCTTGTCGATTCTCTTCTAACTCTTTCATCTCTGTGGTAAGGGTCTCCCTGAAGTCTTCTATTCTTTTCTCAAGCCTGGTGGGTAGTCTTAAGATTGTTGGTTTAAATTCTCCATCAGACATGTTACTTATATCTGTTTTGCTTTGATCTCTGGCTGTGGCCTTATCTTGTTCTTTCATTTGTGTTAAATTAATGTGTCTTTATGTTTTGTCTAAGTTTCTGATTTCTTCTCTGTGTTAGAAAAGCCAGTTATGTCTCCTGCTCCTGAAAGTAATGGCTTTATAAAGAGTTCATGTATTGTCCAGGGCCTGCTACATCAGGGAGTGTCTGCCATGTGCATTGTGTACATTCTGCTCTTGTGTTTTTGCTGCTCTGTCCTTTAGGGCAGTTGTCTTCATAGACTCTCCTTGCCTTCAGTGGGCAGTGTTTGATCCTTAGCATGAGTGTGGTGAGTTTTAACTAGTTGTGCTCTGGTGTGCTTGTGAAATGAAACCTAGTACTAGTTTCATGAGAACTGAGGCTCTACAGAACACTCTGATTGGGAGGCATGGTGTGATCAGGGAGTTGTGACTGTCTTCTGAGGGAGAGACCTACTGTGTTGGGACTGAGGCGAACTTGGTTGAGAGAGGTAGTCCCAGGAGAGCGCAGAGGGGTGGTGCTTGGTTTAAGTGAGTTAGGCAGCCTTTGTGAAGTACTGCACTGCCTCCCTCCTGTGGCTTTGTGTTTGTGCTTAGGGGTGGGTTGGGGGGAATGGCACTGGTCAACATAGAAAAAGGTGTCTCCATGAATGCTGCCTTTTAGGGAGCCCTCTGAGAAGAGTAAATCTTCCCTGTGAGCATCAGGTACTCTTCAGAAAACCGTTTCCATGCCGTTTGCCCCTGGGTTTTCTGCCTACCTTCTCCCAAGGAGCAGTGCAGTGCCCACAGGCTGTATCCCAGCTAAGCCCACTGACCTTCAAAACTCCAGGCTCTAAGCCCCAGTGGTTGCAAATCACAGAATTCAGCGCCTCTCATTTTTGAAGGCAGTGGCTTTGGGGAATTGTTCTCTTTGGGCATTCCCCGTGCACTATTCTCTGCAATTCTCACTTGCCCTTCTCTGTGATCACAGCTCCCTCCCCTCTTATACACCTTAATACCTTTCTCCCCTAAACCACATCTATGTACTTCCTACTTTCTTTGAGGTGGCTTCTTCTCTTCATTTACCTGTGGAGTTCTGTCAGTCTTCAGGTTGATTTCTGGGGTATTTAGGATGATTTGATAGTTATCTAGTTGTGTTGTTTGATCGAGAAGAGAGGAGGTCTCCTTCTCTCTGCAGCTATTTTCCCTCTCTCCAACTTTATTATATTTTAGATAAATACTCCTATTAGTTAGTAGTTAGAGTATTGTTATAGGAAATGATTGAAGCATTACCTCTTGAATTTAACACAAGGTATATAGAATTTCTCCAAATAAGAGGGTTAGATTATATCTATTTCAAAATCTGCCTTACCAATTTAACATTATGAGATCTACTAAATATACTGAGACTTTAAAAAACATTCTTAAAATTAGTAAATGAAAGTATTTATAAGATATAATTAGACCTCTAAGGTTTTTCTTCCCCTTTGTGCTTCAACTACAGCTTAGTTCTGATTATAATTATACTATCTAAAATAACAACACTATACTGAATGTTTATTTTGTGCCTGACACTATGCAAAATCATGTTATGTAGATTATCTTGATTTATACGTAATCCATTTGTTTGATTTCATGAAAACCTTAAAATTAATAAATATTGCATCTAGTTTACAGAGGAGGAGTCAGATGCAAAAGAAGCAGTTATCATGCCTTGTTTACAATGAAGACTAAGGCATACTTGCTAGTAATGCTAGAAAACATCACTCATCTATATCTAACAAGGGAAATGATAAACATTCCCTTGACAAGATAAAGATATTCAAAACAATTTGTTCTGTCATGAAAAATATGGGAAAAGAATAATTCAGAATGAATTTGTCTATATTTAAAATCTTAAAAAAATCTTTTTTTAAATGAAATGAAAAATTCCTTTTTTATAGGCATTATTTTAAGTGCCATAAAAGAGATAAAAATTTAACCCATATCATTCATGGAAAAATTAAGGTCTGCAATTGAATCAATGTAAGGGCCTATTTAGCCAGAGTGATTCCATCTGCTTAAACAGTGATTTTGTTGTTTATGCAGTAATACTTAAACTGACCCTGCCCCCCGCCCCCAGGGGAACTTACTTAAAAGCAAGTCTGGGAAACCAGTAGAATATGGTCGACCAGTCCCTGATAACAGAGCCCAAATACAAGGGTGGGTCAGGTCAGATGGAGATAACAGCCGGAATGCAGGGATGAGTCGGGCCAGGTGGAAACATGCAATCAGTGGGGCGTGCACACTGTCTCCCTAGCTACCAAGGAGTGTGGGCCCCGCCTTTTGGGTGCCAATTCTGACCAAGGTGATAGGCTAATTCAGATAGCTATTCTGGGGTGAATTGTAATTCAGTTGGCCACCCGTGTGTGACCTAGCATGACTGTGCAGCTTTGCCTGTGTGTTACAATGTCAGTGGCCACCTGTGTGTAGCCAGGCCCAACCACATGGCCTTTGCTCTATAAAAGTTAGTCTGTAAGGCAGGGAAGGGTCACCCTCTCTGTAAGAGGCGGCCCCGAATGGCCGGTTTGATTCTTGATGCTTGGCGTGAAATAAAACTTTGCTTGACCTTTGCTTTGTATCAGTCTCACTCCTTTGATTATGGACCTGACATCTATAGAGTGAAAAATATAACTCTGTGACATTAATTGCCTACTACTTAAAAAAAGTCTTAATTGTCAGGGTCTAATTTCTATTTATTTATTTATTTATTTGGAACTTTCTTTTCTTCTTAGAGATCATATTTTACTAGTAGTGTTTAAAATTCTTTGAAATCATTCCTTCCTTTAAAAAGTAATTTTGTTTTGTTAAAACCCTTCTTAGATAATTCTTCGAATATGATTGCGTGATGGGAAAACTTTCTTAGCATTTGCTTATTTGTCTTATTTCATAGAATTGATCATCTGAGTGGGTATGAATATTTGGGGACAAAATAGATTTTATCAAGCATTATTTTATTAACATATAGTATCCAGCATTTCTGGTAAAGGATTTGATGTACATCTGATTCTTATTCCTTAATAGGTAAGTTGATCTCTGTTCTGAAATCTTTTGGAAAGGCTTATTTTTGAGTTTCTGAAATTTCACCTGTATATATTTCAGTATGTATTATTTTTTATCTTTTAAGTTCAGTATTTTTTTCCGTAGACATATTTTATTCTGTAAACTCAGATCTTTCTTCAACTCAGGGATATTTGTTAATGTGTCTTTGATGATTGGTTATGTTCTTTGATTTTAGGACATGTGTTAGTATTGTGTTGGACTTAATCACCACATTTCTATCTCTCATATAATCACTTCACCTTTTGCTCAATATTTTAAAATATTTCCTATATTTTATTTCCTTTTTGCCTGATCCATTGCATTATTTAGTTCATATACTGAAGATTTATATTCCAGAAACAATATTTTAATTTTTTATGTATAGCATATATTAATTCCAAAATTATAAAGTTATATTACTTGCTCAAACTAAATTGTAAATACAGATAAAACTCTCTAATGTGATCTTTGTCTCAAGGATGTTTCACTTGATCTCTGAAAATTTAGTATATATTGCTTGAAAAAAAATGTTCTGAGGTCAAATGAGCTTAGGAAACCCGTTTGACAAATGTCAAACTTATTTCTTGAATCCGTTATTTTGTTTTATTTTATTTTACAGCTTTTATTTATTAGTCAGAGTGAGAGAAAGAGAAAGAGGAGAGCAGAAGCAGGGAGAGTGGGAGGCAGAGGGAGAAGCAGGCTCCCAGGAAGCCTGATGCACGTTTGATCTCAGGACACTGGGATCATAACCTGAGCTGAAAGCAGAGGCTTAACCAACTGAGTTACCGAGCCAATCCCAAATCCATTATTTTAAATAGCATTTAATAAACTCATGAGCATTAGAAACTCTAAGAAGCTGTCTTATACAGAGAATTTTTCAGATTTATTTTACTTAAAATATTTATAAATCAAGAAACAAATTAAAGCACAGGGCAGTCTAAGAAATGGAAAAATACCACTTTAGAATAGGTGGCATTGGAAATATACTTTTTACAGTGAGATTTTTAAAAATTAATGTATGTTGCTAGAAATTTCTTATATTTTTGTATTAAATATGTACATTAAGAGCTATTCCTGAGTATGAGAGTAAGGGAATATCATTTATTCCTCCAGTCCCCATTCCATTTCGTTCTGCAGGATTTCAGAACTAACTTTTTATACTTTTGCTCTGATGAGAGTTTGGAAGTTTGGTTGTATTTTTCTAGATGATGTAATGATATAAATGAGGGTATTCCAAGGACTACTGAAAGGCTTTATTAAGTTTATTTCAGCTTTCCTCCTTAACACTTCCAAGAGAGCAGTATTCAGTTAAGATCTATCTTTATGGAGAGTAGCTGTTGACAGGGTATAAATGAAGCACTGTGTAAGATTTTTCTTATATAAAATTTATGATAATCAGATCAACACTGGGCCTTAGAAATAGCTTTGTGAAAGAAGAACTAGTCAACATACATATTGATTGACTGCCTTTGTAGTAAGTTGAATTATGTGGGATGCTGTTTGTTTTGTAGTGATACTCTAGAAAAATGGCATTAATTTATAGTGGTGACTTTTCTTCCCCCAAAAGAGTGGGCAGAATATTTTCAAAAATATTAGAGATACTTCAACATAGTCAATTTTGGGGTTGCAACCATATTTTATTTTAATTGATTTAACTCATATGGTTAAGTGTTTGCAAACCCCTTTGGATATAAATCTTTGGTACATTATAGTGCATTATTGAATACTGTTCATTAGATAATAGAATTTTATGAATTTTATTAATTTTTTTCCTTTTCTTACCAGGAGTAAATAAGGTGATCATTCTAAATAATAAATTTTGTAAAGTATTGGTAAGATGGCTTTGCTGAAAAAAAAGGCAAGCAAAAATAAATGAAAAGCTTGTTGCTATCTTCTGCCACCATCATTTTGTGGAACACAAGTTTCATATTCACATTAAAAAGACATATTGCTCATGTTGATCATTAACCAGGAAAATGAGCCATAGGGGATACATTATGCTAAAGAACAGTTAAATGAAACATATTCCCAAGACATTTGCTTCTGGAAAACAGCCTATAACTAAAATCTTTTAAACAGCATTTCATCTTTTTATAAACTGCTACACTGAAAAAGTAGAAGGCAATACCCAAATTTGAGATGTAACTATGCCTCCACATTGTGTGACCTTATATATCTGTAAATTGAAGTCCTCCTTTTACACTAATTTTAGTTTTAATAGTATTTTGACAATTGGCAAAAAAGTTATAAATAATAGCATTATGATGTAATAGCAGACTTGGGAATTGAGATAATTCCATGATCTATATTCTCAGTGTACTGCTACTTCATTTAAAATACATAGATGCACAATGAATGCAATAATCATTCTTTATTCCCTTCTTAGGAGATGATGAAAGATGGAATTTTTTTTGTCAAATTAGCCCTCAGTTGAAAGCCTGACTCCACACTTTCCAAGCTGTGTGAACTTTTGTATAGTGAGTTACTCATCAGAAAAATAGGACTAATAACACCAGATAATACAAGTATTAAATTAAGTGATATATTTTAAATGACACCAATCATACACTTAGGTTATTGGTTTCAATCGATATGTGATAATAGTTATTCAAAAGGCTGACTTTGAGGAAGTAGTCTATTTATTATGTAAAAACTCAAGTTCATCATTTCACTTTAGCTTTTTCTATTTTTTAAATATTTATTTATTTATTTTAAAGAGAGCAAGAGAGAGCACACGTGCATGAGCTGTGGTGGGGGGAGGAGGGAGAGAGAGTGAGAGAGAGAGAATGGAAGCAGACTCCCTGCTGAGCATGGAGGCTGACTTGGAGCCCAGGACTCTGAGATCATGACTTGAGCTGAAACCAGGAGTTGGATGCTTAACTGACTAAGCCATCCAGGTACCCTCACTTTAGATTTTTCTAAATTTGCACGGCTAGTATAGTAGCTTTTTCTCTTCCCTTTCACATTATCTATTTTTTTTCTTTTCTTGGTAGTCACTGAAATATCATTTATATTTTTTCTGGTAGCAATATTAGTAGGTAGTACATTTACAACATATGAATAGCTTTTGGAATTAATAAATACCAAAAATTACTATAAAACAGGAAGTAGACTTCAAAAGTGAACTTAAAAAGGCTTTAGGTATTTCTTATGTTATTGTCCTGAATTGCTATATATTTTTAAGAGTATCTATCTTGTCTAACAACAGCAAAAAAAGGAACCTTAGAATTTGTCTATTTCCATAACAGATTTTTTTTCTTCTGCAGGTTTAATAATAATTGTCTAAGAAGTAGTAGATCTTGTAAAGTTATTGTAGTTCACTGACTACAGATACAGTAAATACTGGTACTGATATTCTGTATTGTATTATGAAAGTTTTCATAGCTTATAGTGCTGAATTTGCTTTTTTTTTTTAAAGAAAGTGAAGGAAAGATTGCAAATATGCCACATATAGTAGATTTTAGTGATTTTTACTTTTTAATTAAAATATTTTGGGGCTTTATTGAGATACAGTGACATACAGTGTTATGTAAGTTTAGCATGTACAATATGATTTGATACTCATTATATTGTGGGATGATTATCACAATAAGATTAGTTAATACATCCATTACCTTCCATAATTACAATTTTTTTCTCTGTGGTGAGAACATTTAAGATCTACTCACTTAGCAACTTTCAAATATATAATACAGAATTATTAACTATAGACACCATGCTATGCATTAGATACTTAGAACTTGTTTATCTTACAACCCTTTGACCGGCTTCTCCCCATTTCCACAACTTCCCAGCTGCTGGCAACTACCATTCTACTCTCTTGTTTCTTGGGTTTGGTATTTTTCAATACCACATACAACTGAGATTCTCCAGTATTTGTCTTTCTCTGTCTTCTCACTTATTTCATTTATCTTAATTCCTCTCAAGGTCTGTCCATATTGTTGCAAATGGCAGAGTTTCTTCTTTTTTTATAGCCAAATAATGTTCCTATCTCTCTATCATGTACATACATCATATATGATGTACATGATATACATATGATGCATATATGTCAGATATATACATATCTCATATTTTTAAAATTTTATTTATCCATTCATCCATCAAGGGACAGTTAGATTGTTTCCATATCTTTTCTAAATGGTTTTAAAATGTTATTGGCTTCTCCCTGGATGCAAGGAAGAATGTGGTAGACGAGGTATGATTACTGTAATTAGAAACACATGTCGTATTCAACTGCTCACATGACAAAAGACTAGAGATAAAGGAATCAGAATGCCTTTTTCTAAACCAATACTCCATTTGCGAGCTAGAGCCCACAATATGAATTTAGGAACCAGTAAATCTACTAATTTTTTTTCCTCTGATGTCGAGGAAGTTGCTCTGCTACCTTCCCAACCTTATCCCATTTCACCAGATGCCTATGATAATATTGTGACCTTCTTTATCAAATTTGTTAATAATATAAGAATTGGTCCTCTCTCCAACTGTTTTTTAAGAAGTGAACACTATCACTGCTGCTTTTGATGTAGGTAGTATGTCATCATAAGGAACTCTTCAACTGCTACAAATATATGGGGACCAGCTACTGAAAACTACTAGAAATCCAACTATTTAGTTGTATTAAATGATCTAACCCTTTATTTTCTCTGCCTAAGAATGTATTTTAAGGTTGAAAGAAGTCAGGTTCAGCTGTGCTTCTCTGATGCTACAGAGTGGATGTGTTTTCACATACATTTAGCTCAGAATTATCCTGAATGGGGGTGATTTTTAGCTCTTTATTTTTATGACATTCCATAATCGCTCAACATTGTATATATAATTTGTGATATTAACAATATGTTCTTATTTTCCTTCATACTCACCTCTGTCAGGAAGAATTTGTAAAAGAAAAAGTTAGTGGTCAGTTTTTAAATTACAGTGGCACAAGATCATGATTAAGTTTTTAAATTATCTGGCCAATGCTTGAAAAAACATTTTTGAGTATTAGCAAGGGACATATTTCTGATATCATTTATCTTCTGATGTTCATTAAGGCACACTTCACACAGCTGTTATTGAGCTCAAAACTTACGTTACATAGAAAAGTAGTGTATTTCTGTGTGGTGCTTGGGAATAATTTCATTTCTCAAAATCTTCTATAAAGTCTAGTCATATTTAATGACTGAATGGGAGGAAAGGCATGTTAGTAGAATATTCTAATTTGCTTCTGTGGTCCTTTGGTCATGTATGTTGGGTCTAAACACTAGAGTTAGAGAAATTAATCAAACTTGGTCTGATATTTCCTTAGTTTTCCTCTTTACGCTTTGGGAATTTAAAGCAAAGAGCTATTTCATATTTAGCACAACATCCCTCATTACCAAGTGATAAAAGGGAAAATTTACTTGACAATCAAGACTTTTATAAGCATTCACAACCACATTTAATTTTCAAAAATCCAAGTTAAATAGGTATTGTTATTCCAAGTTTGAGATGAGATAACATTCTGCAGAAAAACTTGCCACAGGATTAGAACATGGCAGTGCTGGAATGTGAATTCATTTCTGCCTATCTCCAAAAGTTGTGCTCTCAATACTCCTTCATGCAAAGTCTCAGAAATGAAAAATAATTTCCTTTGTCTTTATCAAAGCTTATATTCCTAAGGCCAAACTCTCCCAAGGGTTTGTTATCCCTTATTGGACACTGTGGTACAACTGATTATTGTAATATTTGTATAACATACAATCAACTCCAGGGGAATGGCTGGCTTAAAGTTGAGGTTTACATAGGCATACATGTTATCAAAGGAAATTTTAACTACATGTTATGCTATGGTATAACATAAACTATTTTCCTAACCTAAGCAAATGCTTACTTAGAACAACTTTAATATGAACATAACCTGGTTAGCATTGTTTGATAATTATACCGTGCTTGTTTTCACAAGGGTTTCTACAAATAGAAAAAATTTTTTTTTCAAAAAAAATAGAAAGAATAAGTTACAATAATTTTTCTTTTTTGCAGTTGATTCAAAAAGTTGTGTGCTGTGTGCTTGGGCAAAAAAGTAAATGGTAAAAGGATAAATATGAAATCATAAGTTTCCCGTTCTATAAAATATTAAGCAACAGGAGTGGCTGTTTTGTTATCTTTCAGTTCTTCCATATGCCGTCAATTTCTTCCTCATGACACAAATGTCCGTTGAAGAAATTATGCTATAGTTTTTTTTTTAAGGCATAGTTTTTATTATACACAATAAAGGTTCCTTATGTAGTCTAATGATAGATTGACAAGAGGACAATATCCTTAACCTCTGTTTAAATGATGAGATCAGGAGAACATGGCATGAGTATCACCAGCCATTCGGTCAAATTTCCATTTGGTTTGTGGCTTTATATCTTTTCCATAGTGGAATTTATCTCCGTTCCTCCCATATAAATGACAAAGCTCTAGTTGCTTTAACAGTCAAGATGCAAGAGCAAGGTACCAGTGGCACCAGAAAATGAAAGTATATCTTAATTTTTTTTTATTAGAGGCCCCAGTGCATATGTTCTTACTCTACCTAAGTTTGCATCTTAGTTGGAGTCCAGTGTTTCAAGGTGATTGCTTCATTGTCCATGATATTGCTGCATGTCAGCAGGAAATAATACACATAATGAGAAAATTTTGACTGGAATCCCACACTTTGTATACCTTAAGTTATCTGGAGTTTTCTCAGTTATAAAATGAATATAATAATACTTTTGGATTTGTCTATGTTGTAAACCTTAAAAAGAAAAATAAAGATTATTAATGGGCTTTGAAAACTACAGTAGGCTATACTAACACAATTATATATCAGGCTCTCCTGATTTTCCTCTCCTAAAAACTGTACATTTGAGGTCAGGTTATTTTTTGAAGTCTCACTGGTGCTTAAAATCCAAAAATATCCAATACTGCTTCTCTTTATTTCTGTATGACAACTAATACCAATGCAGGTAATTATAGCAGTGGAAAAACCCACATAATTTCTCCGAAATATTTTGCTGAAAGTAGCCATCACCAATAAGCAACAGGAAGCTTTACTAGTGACTCTTATTTTGCAAATATACCTTTTCATTTTAATCAAATAAGATTAAGTGGAATTTAAAGCTATCACGCAGGATAAATATCATTAAAGCTACTTTTCTTGGCTTCTCTTTGCCTCGTACTCTTCTTCCTTCCTCTCTCCCCTCCTACTTTTCCATAGATATATGCTGATTGTTTTTCTGTGATGCTTGTGGTATTAAGCATTTATAAAAAGTACTCCCTTAATTGTCACCCAAATCTGAGTTTGATGATAGGGTTTCCATTTTATCGATGAGGGAACATGTTCTATGAAATGCAAGGTCACATAACCAAAATGTGGGAAAGTAGATTTTATGGACCTGAACAACGAATGTGTAAGTGTGAACACTGCTGCATGAAACCCAAGGCTTGAAGGGAAAGCCACAGAAACAGATAACATTAGGCCAGAGGGCATAATAAAGGCTTCTTTGATGTCTGAATAAATAAGTAGAGGGATTTCCCAGATTTAGAAGCCATTAGTGACTCACTTCTTTAGCATACTAGAGTGAGTTCTTTAATAGAAAGTAATTAGGAAAGGAGAGTCCTTGCCTAAAATCATAAGGTATTAAAAAAAAAAAGCAATCATAAAATTGGACTTAAAGCGGGGAGTATTGAAATGGGATCACAGCTGCCTGAGTGAAGGCCTATCAATAGGGAAGGTCAGTAAACGTCTGAAAGGATGTATTGACTAAATTGGAATTCAGGAGCATGTTTGTACTGTGTATGTGGGAGGTGTGTTTATGTGTATAAGTAAATTTAGATGAACCTAGAGAATTAACTAGCAAGTGAATTTGACTAGAATTATATTTTAGAAAAATAAACTTGAGAAGAGAGACTAGTTTGGAAACCATTGCAGAAGTAAGGTACAGTGGTGACATGGACCTAAGTTTATGCTGAGAAATTCTAGGCCTTTGCTTACAAAAATCCATAGAAAAGACCTACTTCTTCAGGCATGAGATGCTCAAGACAAAATTTATTTGAAATAGGAAATTTGCACATAAACAGATATTTTCCCCATCCTATTAGGTTGAAATATATACATATACTTCCATTTACAGATTAATTCCTTCCTTAATGGAAACAGAAGTGCCCTCTAGATCTGCACTATGAATCTTTCTAGCTACAAATTTTCCTGTCCCAGACAGTTTTAGCTGTTATTTTGGAAATGTAAAGAAGTTGTTTGATTTCTTATTTTAACTTGCTATTCATGAAATGAAAAGATTAATTTCATTTGAATAGATAGGCTAGGATTTTTTTTTTATAGGCTAGGATTTTGATGTTGCTGTGTAGTTTTGCTCACAGAGATCTACTGTGCACACTAGATTTGCCAGAGACTTAAAGATCCCTGCTGTTTTGCACCTGTGTTATATGATATGGAAATATTCTTTGGTGATGAATTTTTATGCATATTGTGAAATTTAAAAAAAAAACACATTTAATACAGAGATATGATAAAATGGTTTAATCAAGTTTTACCTATAATTCAGGTAGTTTGCAAACTGATTTTGGGGGCTTGATGGACTCTTAAAAGGGGAGATAATAATTTCATTGTTAAAGAGACCTAACATTATTTTGATTATAGATTTAAATTTTGGGAGGCACCTGGGTGGCTCAGTAGAATAAGTGTCTGTCTTCAGCTCAGGTCATGATCCCAGGGTACTGGGATTGAGCCCCATGTCAGGCTGCCTGCTCAGTGGGGAGCCTGCTTCTCTCTCTCTTTGCAGCTCCTCCTGCTTGTGCTTTCTCTCTCATTCTGTCAAATAATTAAAATCTTAAATATATATATTAAAAAATATTTCAATTTTTGGTTGAATTTGTCATAGTTATTTTGTTAGAGTTTTAATGTAAGTCTCCTTTTACTTAGCACAATTATTTTAAGGTTATTTCCATATTACAGGTGACATAATTAGACCATTTCTGTTTTTCAGAGTAGTTCTGCTTTTAATTATGACTTTATTTTTACAAATAATCAATATAATAATGTAATACAATGCTATAAAATATGAGAATATATGTGAATATTGATTTCATAGTTAATAAAATGTAAGATATTGATGAACTAAGCAGAAAGTCACTGAAGAATATTTATAAGCATTAGGTATTAAGCTGATGGATACTGTGGAATCAAAGGTGTAAAAACACAGTGACACACTCATCATGAATTCTGATTGCTATTAAAATGAAAGAGAGAAATTGCCAAATAAGTAGTAAAAAGAGAAATGTTCAACTATCTTCCTGTGCATCATCTTCATTTGAGTTGATTTTTATTACTTGGCGTATAGGAGTCTTAGAATCATATTTCTTCCCACCCCTTCCTGGTAAACAACTTCTCAAGGTAGCCTGGCATTCTATAGCCCTTGCTTAGAATGAAATCTTTAAAGGTAATTGTTCCATAAAGATCTTCAGGAATATTCTGTTCAGGATTAATTCCCTGTTCCAAAACTCCTCTCTTGAGCTTTAAGTAAGATCTTGGGGTCAATTAAATATTCATTATTTATTAGCTTTTTTCCACAACATGGGCTTCAGGTACCATGCTCTGTACCTCATCTTCATCCAGTTGGGTTTATCAGGTTACTGTGGTATCTGGAGTTTCCTTTCCCAGTTTTGTTCCTGTAAGGAGAATTTTATTTCCTTCATTTTATTTAGCCCCATTCTGTACTTAGCTCTGAAGGAACCTGGTTTACTTTCTTCATGCAGACCATGTCATCTGTTGGTTTGTACTCAGTCAACATCAAACTATTTCATGATGAACTTTTCGTCAATGGCCAAGTATCCCAAAGTACCAACCATTTGCAGAATTTATAAAATCCTCTGGGTATTTTTCTATGAAGAGGAAGATTTTTGAGCAAGCCTTTGTGCTTGGTCTCTTTTCCTTATGGGGTAATTCATCTGGATGTAACACAGGAGTGTTCTTGGGAAGTTCCAGGTTGACGTTGGCAGGACATTTCTTACAAAGTTTTTGGGGGACTTCATTCTTTTTTCACTGTTCTGACAATAGGCACATGCATCTTCCAGCTTCCTGTCAGGATTAAGTACTTCTAGCACATTTATAAGAGGTCTGGAGGTAGATTGTTCTCTAGACTTGGGTAGAGAGCCAAGAGATGCTCAGTCACGTGGGCTTCAGTGTTTTCTAGGAATGCACTCCATGCTAGCGGGGCCAGTGAGAAGATGGAAAATAGATCTGCCGTTGGTCAGTTTTTTCCTGACTTTATGGGTGCAGGTTGAGGTCTTTGTGAGCATTCATGGGAAGAAAGCCCTCCTTAGGGCTGTGAATGATCAGATCTTCACAAAGATCCACA
Organism: Mustela nigripes; assembly: GCF_022355385.1. Lineage (NCBI taxonomy): Eukaryota > Metazoa > Chordata > Mammalia > Carnivora > Mustelidae > Mustela > Mustela nigripes. The sequence goes on from NC_081575.1 coordinate 94,387,318, forward strand.
AAGTGGATACTCCCTCCTGGAGTTGTCCAGCCCCTCTTTCACAAATATTCACCCCATCAACTGTCCAGAACTTCAGAAGCTTGTTATTATGCTTTGCAAAACACTGGGAAGGTATCTGTCTTTGTACCAGCGCTTGTAGTTCATGCCCAGGGTGTTTATTTAAGATTTTAAGAAACAACCAGCTTTCTCAAAGTTGTTGTACTATTTAATATTCCTTCTAGTAATGTATAAGAATTGCACTGCCTCCACATACTCCCCAACACTTGGCATGGTTAGTCATATTAATTTTGGTTATTCTGATAGGTATGTAATGATACCTCATAGTTTTCAATTTGCATTTCCATAATGAGTACTGTTGTTACGCATCTGATCATATGCTTATTTGCCATTTATATCTCTCTTGTGGTGAAGTGTCTGTCCAAATTTTTTGCACATTTTAAAATTGTGTTTCTTGATATCTTGTTGAATTTTGAGAGTTCTTTGTGTATTCTGGATGTAAGTCCTTTATCAGATAAATGATTTGTATTTTTTTCTCTCCATTTATGGCTTGTTTTTTCATTGTCTCAACATTGTCGTTCAAAGATCACAAGTTTTAAAATTTGATGCAGTTCAGTTTATCAATTTTATTTTTTGTGGCTTATACTTTTTGAGTTGTATCTAAGAAATACTTGCCTTTCCAAAGGTCACAAAAGTTTTTTTTTTCATTTGGATCTTCATTTTTTAATTAATTTCTTTTTGCAAACAGTGCACTATTTGCATCAAAGTTTTTACTTTTATTTTTTGCTTGTGACTATCCAGTAATTCCAGAAATAGTTATTGAAAGCGTAAGCTTTTTTTCCCATTGAATTATTTTTGTAGAGTGGTAGAAAATGAGTTGTTATATTTCTGGCTACACATATCTCAACACTCTTTTCTGATTCATTGATATCTTCTGTCTTTACACCACTTCCATGCTGTGTTGATTACTTTAGCTTTATAATAAGTCTTGAAATTGGGCTATATTAGTCCTCCAAATCCATTCTTTTCTTATAAAGGTTTGGCTTTGGGGGGGGCACTGTAGGTTCTTTAAATTTAAAAAATTTAAAAGACCCCAGAAATTGACCTGAAGATAGATAGCACAAACTCCACACCTAAAGGGAGAAGATGGACCAAATTCAAGAAGTTAGGAAGTGCAGACACTGGCATAGGGGAGAAAGGGATCATGAGTACTCTGGAAGGCAGGGAGCCAGGGTCATGGAGAAGGATGAGACAGAAAGGGAACATACAAGGAGCATGTTTCCTCCAAGCCAGGGGTTTGAAAGATGAGGGGTGCTGAATTTCACAAGTTCTTACAACCAGTGGTGCTTAAAGCTGGAGTTTTAAAGGCCAGTGGGCTTGCTTGGGATAGAGATCAGAGGGCACTGTGCTGCTCCTAGGAAGAAGGTAGGCAAACAGCACGGACACAGCAATTTGAAGAACACCTGGGGCACAAAGGGTGATGATTCACCTTTTTTGAACACATCCTGATGGTCAGCATTTATGGAGATGCTCCTCTATGAACAAAGGGGCTGGCTGGTGCCATTTCCCTTCATCACACCTCAGCAGAAACACAGCCACACGCTGGAAATAATGCAGCAACAACATTGGCTGCCCAATTTACTTATACCAAGCCCCACAAACCCTGTGCTGTGGCAGGACTACCCTTCTCAGTCAAGCTTGCCTCAGTCCCAGCATAATGGGTTCATACCCCAGACCACCAGGACAAGCCCCTGCCCACAACACATCCCTAAAGCATGGGATTTTAAAGGTCAGTAGGTTTGGCTGGGATAGAGCCTGGAGGGCACTGCAGTGTTCTAGAGAAAAGACAAGCAAAAAACCCAGAGGCAGGCAACATGGAAACAGTGATCTGAAAAATGCCTAGGGCACATAGTGGGGAGATTATTCAAATTCTCAGAGAGTGTCTGTGAGAGGTATCATTCAAGGAGATGAAAAAGGCTTGTATTACTGTATATTTCCCTCTTATGACTGCCTTTGCTGTGCCCAGAGGTTTTGCACTGTTGTGTTTTCATTTTCATTTGCTTCCATGTAATTTCTTATTTCTTCTTTAATTTCTTGGTTAACCCATTCATTCTTTAGTAGGATGTTATTTAACATCTATGTATTTGTGATCTTTCCGAATATTTTTCTTGTAGTTGACCTCAAGTTTCATAGCATTGTGTTCTGAAAAGATGCGTGGAAGGATCTTATCTTTTTTACTGGTTGAGGCCTGATTTGTGATCCAGTATGTGATCTATTCTGGAGAATGTTCCATGTGCACTAGAAAAGAATGGGTATTTTGCTGCTTTAGGATGAAATAATCTGAATATAACAGTTAAGTCCATCTGGTCCAATGTATCATTCAATGGTACTGTTTCTTTGTTGATCTGCTTAGATCATCTGTCCATTACTGTGACTGTTAAAGTCCCCTACTGTTATTGTATTACTTTCGATGTGTTTCTTTTTTTTTTTCTTCTTAAGATTTTATTTATTTGAGAGAGAGAGAGAGAGAGAGAGAGAGAGAGAGAGAGAAAGTGCACAATTGGGGGAGAGGCAAGGGGCAAGGTGAGGACAAGCAGGTTCCCTGCTTGGAGCTCCATCCCAGGTCTCCAAAATCTTGATCTGAGTCAAAGGACAATGTTTAACTGACAGAGACTCCCAGGTGCCCCTGTCAATGAATTTCTTTAAGTTTGTTATTGACTTATATATTTGGATACTCTCAATTTGAGGGGCTTAAATATTTATAGTTGTTAGATTTTCTTACCAGATAGACCCCTTTATTATGACATAGTGCTCTTCTTCATCTCTTATTACAGTCTTTGTTTTAAAATCTAGTTTGTTTGATATAATTGTGGGTACTCCAGCCTTCTTTTGATGTCCATTAGCATGATAGATGTTTTTCTACCCCCTCACTTTCAATCTTGAGGTGTCTTTGCATCTAAAATGAGTCTTTTGTAAACTACATATCAGTGGGTCTTTTTTTTTTTTTAAATCCATTTTGGTACCCTGTGTCTTTTGATTGGAGCACTGAATCTATTTACAGTCAGAGTAATTATTGATAGATATGAATTTAATATCATTGTATTGCCTATAAACTCGCTGTTCCTGTAGATTGTCTCTGTTCCTTTCTATGTGGTTTTTAGTCTCTTTTCCACTCAAAGGGTCCACTTTAATATTTCTGGCAGAACTGATTCAGTGTTCTTGTGAAAAACTCCTTTAGTTTTTATTTGTCTTGGAAACTCTTTATCTCTCCTTGTATTCTGAATGATAACCTTGGTAGATACAGTATCCTTGGGTATATATTTTTTCTATTTAGCATGTTGAATGTATCATGGCACTTGATTCTGGCCTGCCAAGTTTTTGTGGATATGTCTGCTGCTGACCTTATGTGTATACCCTTGTAGGTAAGGACCTTTTGTTTCTCCTCCTCTCAGAATTCTCTCTTTTTTGTTGTATTTTGCCAGTTTCACTATGATATGACTTGGTGTTGTGTTGACTGTTTTTGTTGATCTTGAAGGGAGTTCTTTGTGCTTCTTGGACTTGAATTCCTGTTTCCTTCCCCAGATTAGGGAAGTTCTCACTATAATTGTTCAAATAAACCTGCCACGTTTCCCACTCTTCTTCTGGGACTCCTATGATCCAGATATTATTGAACTTTGTGTAATTGTTCTGTTCCCTAAATCTGTATTTTAATCTACCAGTTTTCTTTCCTCCTTCTTTTTGGCTTCATTATTTTCCATAATTTTATCTTCTGAAACACCTTCTGTAATATATTTGTTCTTCTGCTTCTTCCATCTTTGTTATGATTATATCTAGTAAGTTTTGAATCTCAGGTATATCATTTTTTAATTATAGCCTGACTAGGTTTTAGGTCTTTTCGCACTGTAGCAAGGGCTTCTTGGTGTCTTCTCTGCTTCTTTCAAGACAAGGTAGTATCCTTACAACTATTGTTCTGAATTCTTGTTCAGACACATTGCTTACATCTGTTTTGAGCAAACCCAGGGCTATGATTTCTTTTCGATATTTCTTTTGGGAAGAATTTTTCCATTGTGTTATTATATCTAGGTTTCTGTATTTTGTGTGTTATCAAATCTTGTTATGTTTCCTGCTCCTGAGAGTAATACTGTATTAAGAAGGGGTCATACACTGTCCAGGGCCTGGTGCTTCAGGAAGTGTTTCTGGTGTATGTGCACTCCTCTGTTGTGTTTTGGCTGCTCTTTCCCACAGGTCAGTCTACTACAGAGTTCCTACTTGCTTGTAGTGGGGACTGTTTAGACCTTTAACAAGGTGTGCTTTGATTTGTGAAGATATGCCTGATTTTTTTTTTAAAAGCCTGATCCACAAAAAGAGAAAAGAACAGGAATGAAAAGCAAGCAAGCAAACAAAAAACTATAAGCCTAATTCCAGAGAAAAAGAAAGAACAAAAGGGAAAAAAAGCCTGATCTAAAAAATGAGAAAAGGAAACAAACCAACAATTGAACAAAAACTATAAGTGTAATTACTAAATAAATAAATAAGTAAATTAAATTAAAAAAAAAAAAAAAACCAGAACTGAAGCTAAAACTGATACTCTGGAACACTTTGTGATCAGTAGACTTGGTACATGTGGTGGCCCGTGTTGGTCTTCTGAGGGAGAGGCCCATTATGCTGGCTCACAGTCTGATTTGCCCTAGTAAAGATGCCCCTGCCAGGCTCAGGGAGGGTGAGGGTGTGGTGTAAGTGACTCCAGTCTCCACTGGAGGTGCTATGTTTCTCTCCAGAATCTGACCCTACTGGTGAATCGGGGTGGGTGGGGTGAGTGGGGGGAGCGGGATGGCAGAAGAGATGAAGTCATCCTGTCCTCTCATCCCTAGAGAGGGAAACTCCTGGCTGCCTCTGTTCAGACGGCCCTCATAGAAAAGCAAACGGTCTCCCTTTCTGTATCCCAGGCTTTGGTTAGATCTCTGCCTTTAATCTGTCTGTGCCTGGGCCATTGGCAGTGCCAGTGCCACAATTCTCCTGTGTTTTACCTTTGGGTGGCATTTAGGATTCAAAATTCCAAATCTTTTTTTTTTTTAGATTGACTTATTTATTTTAGAGAGAGGTAAAGAGAGAGAGAGAGAGAGGAGAATGAGCAGAAGGGGCAGAGGGAGATGGAGAATCTCAAGTAGACTCTGTACTGAGCGTGGAGCCTGATGCAGGGTTTGATCCCAGGACCCTGAGATCACAACCTAAGTTGAAACCAAGAGTTAGACATTTAACTAACTGAGCCATCCATGCATCTCCCAAAACTCTAAGTCTTAAAGGACCTAGCAAGGGGCAGACATGTTCTCCTCCCCTGGATGAGTGCCTTTTAGCACTGTACCTGGCACTGTTCTGTCCCAGAAAAACAGTTGCACGGCCATATAAGTGCTTGGAGTCTATGGTGAAGCGTAGCAAAATGCTGTGACCAGCTTCTCTGCCCTCTGGGCAGGCCTCTGTCCTCTGCTGTTGAATGACTTCTTAGTGTTGCCCAGTGGGCCTTTTGTCCTTGGAGAGGTAATATACCCTCTTCCAAATGTACTCCAGGAAGGGGAACATTCTCTTCCAGTCTGAGCCAGGAGTCCCCACATCATGGCATCTTGGAAGAACACTAAGAGCTGCTCTCTCTCCCACTGTCTTCCTCTTTCCCTGACTTCTTTCCATGAAAAGGGCTCCCTCCCTTCCATGGCACCATGGCTTTTCTCTCCCCCAATTCATGTCTCCAAATCTAGCATCTGCCACATTCTGTCACTCCAATTGTGTAGATTGTTTTCTTAATTCTCAGATTGATTTCCTAGTTGTTCAAAATGATTTGATGTTGATCTAGCTCTGTTCAAGGAATGAGGCAAGCTCAGGGTCCCTCTACTACTCCACTATCTTAACTCTTACCCCCTTCCTGATATTTTACAATGTTGATGCAGGATAGCTTTTCTTTTGTCATAGCCAATGATATTATAATACACAAATTACAGATGAGGTGTAATTCTTTACCTTATGGGTAAAACTTCTGTCTTTCCTTAAAATCAATTTTTTTCATTCATTCATTTAACACATGTTTGTTAAGTTCCATTTTGTGTCAGGCAGTGTGCTGTATCCTTAAATTAGTACAGTTAAAGATATAAACAGTGTGGTTTCTTAATAATAAAATTCCCATAAGTTCTTTGCCAGATGAAATAATTTTTTTATGAATTATTTAAAATATTTTGTCCAAACTTCATCTTTGAAGTACATCCTTGCTGAGTAAGTGTTGAGTGAGGCAGGTGGAGATTTCAAATCAGTGAAGTAGAATTAAATAGATCAGTACAACCAAGATGACCAAAGATTATTGTCAGAAGCTAAGGTATGAAGCAAAAGAGTAAAAATTCGGGGGCACCTGGGTGGCTCAGTGGGTCAAGCCTCTTCCTTCGGCTCAGGTCATGATGTTGGGGTTTTGGGATTGAACCCTGCATCAGGCTTTCTGCCTAGCTGGGAGCCTGCTTCCCCCACTCTTTCTCTGCCTGCTTCTCTGCCTACTCGTGATCTCTCTCTGTTGAATAAATAAATAAAATCTTTAAAAAAAAAGGAGTAAAAATTCAGATGACCACCATTCAGTGAGTACTTGGTTTAGTCTAGCAATTATTGTTTATAACTGTTTTTACTATTCTTGTTATCTTTCTCTGCAGGTTGAAGCATAGGCAGAATATCTCTGCTTAAGGTCTAGCACAAAAAGACATTTTCATATAAAAAAGTAAAAATGATTAACAAATTGCCTAAAGTTAATGGCCAGTATAGGAAAATTGATATTCCAACATCTTTGAAAGTTCCCTATCTTCCCACTTCATCAAAAGGCATATAATTTTTCCATATAGGAAAGATAGATTTACAACAGAAATTATACATACCCATTATTACAGTTACCAAGTGAAATATCATGAATAAGCATTATGGGTTCCAAGTAATGCTTCCAGAGCTTACTTTATTCTTACGAAAGGGATTACATTAGTGTGTGGAAATCAGTATCTTCAATATCTTGGCTATTATAAATAATGATACAGTAAACAGAGGGTTATATTTATCCTTCTGAATTTATCCTTCTGAATTTTGTTTGATTTTAATAAATACACAGTGTTCAGTGATAGATGAATAGATAAAGAAGATGTGGTACATATACATAATGCAATATTACTAAGCCACAAAAAAGAACGGAATCTGGCCATTTGTGACAATGTGGATGGACCTGAGGATATTATGCTAAATTAAAGAAGCCAGACAGAGACAAAGACCATACGATTTCAATTATATGTTGAATCTGACTAACAAAACAAGTGAACAAATAATAACAAGGAGAGACAGACTCATAGAGAACAAGTTGGTAGTTGCCAAAGAGGAGGGGGTTGGAAGATGGGTAAAAAAGGGGGTAAGGGATTAAGAAGTACAGACTTCTAGTAAAATAAGTTACAAGGATAGAAAGTACAGCATAGGGAGTGGCACCTGAGTGACTTAGATGATCAAGTGTCTGACTCTTGATCTCAGCTCAGTTCTTGATGGAAGTTTAAGCCCCATGTTGAGTTCCACCCTGGGTGTGCAGACTACTTAAAAGGAGAAAAATAGGTACAGCACAAGGAATATAGTCAGTAATATTGTAATTTGCTTATTGTGGTGAGCATTTTGTAATGTATATAATTGTTGGATCACTTTGTTGTACACCTGAAACTAATTTAATATTGTAGGTCAACTGTACTTCAATTAAAAATAAAACATGGAAAAAGAAGAAAATCAACATCTTCCAATTATCCATCCTACTCTAGCCATGGAATTCAGTGTTAGGAGATATGGCTATTGAAAATTAGTGTACTGAAGTTGTTTAACGTCTCCCAAACTCATATTTCTGAAAAGTGATTATTGACACATAATGCCCATCTCTTTACTCAATTGCCCTATTTTTTGCTTCTTAAATAATAAGAAGCTTGCTAATGTTGTGTCTTAAAGGTGATTGTTACCGTAACTTTGGTCTTTTATACCAACACACAGTAAAAAACATGTTTGACATCTTATAATCTAGCAAAAAGTTTCAATATCAGACGATTTAATTAGTTTCTCCTTTTAGTATTCTTTTTGGGTTTTTGTTAGCTTTTTTTCAAATCAGCATAACGCTGTTAATTCTCTGTACTCATGGCTTCTATGTGTCAGTTCTCTCTCCTTTGACATCTATCAAATATTCATATATAATTATGCTTCTAGTTAGGTATCTGCTTTTCCATGTTTTCTAAAGTAAGTTTCCCTTGTTTAATAATTCTCCATAAATCATTCCAGGCATGTATCATCTTGTTCATCTTCTATGAACTTCAATTTCATCTAATTTTGTCCTTAATTTTCACACTAGAAACATTGCAAAGTTTGTTCTTGCTAAAAAAAAGTTCATATTTTATTACTTGAATAATCAAATGAAAAGAACATGGAATGTTAGATTTCTGTTTGGACTTGCAAAAGGAAACATAACCAAAATGCTGTGTTGTGTAACATGCAACTATATAGGTGAAAAGAATCAACAAAGTATTATATGGGACTGATAAATCACACACCTGTACTTCTGAAACCAATAATACATTATATGTCAATTAATTGAATTAAAATTTAAAAATGAATCAGCAAAATTGCAACCAGAATTAAATAATTACCAAAATTTTGTGAATTTTAGAAATTAAGTAAAGATAAAGTTCAGCTTTCAACTATTATGGAAAGCACAGGTTCTTTTCTATAATAACATGATATTTTGTATAGGAGAAATACCAAAGTACAAGCTCATATTTGATTTCTCAAAATAGAAACATCTTTTGTATTTTCAAGTATATTCTAAGTCTAGGGGTGCCTGGGTGGCTCAGCCAGTTAAGTGTCTGCCTTTGGCTCAGGTCATGAGGATCCTGGCATCAGGGTCCTGGTATCAAGCCCTGCGTAGGGCTCTCTGCTCAGGGGTAACCTGCTTCTTCCTCTCTCTCTGCCTGCCACTCCCCCTGTTTGTGCTCTCTGGTGCTCTCTCTGTCTCTGTCAAATAAATAAATAAAATCTTTAAAAAATATGCTAAGTCTTATATGTGTTATTTTACTTAAATTTGCCTAGATTTTCAGTGTTGCACATTAGGGAAAAAAAATCTGATATTGAAACTTTCTGACAGCTTCTCTTCCTCCTAGCATGTCTCCTCTGCTTTCTACTTTGATTTAGAATAATCTCCTTATTTAAAAATAACAGCTTTATTTTGATGTAATTCACATACCATACAGTTAGCCCATTTAAAGTGAATAATTCCACCACAATCACTTCAATCAATTTGAGAGCATTCTTATCATCTGCAGAGGAAACATCACTCTTATTAATAGCTACTCCCTATTTACCCCAGCTCCCTTAGCCCTTGGCAACAAAAAATCTACTTTTTGTCTACAGATTTGCGTATTCTGGACATTTCATATAAATGTAATTATAGAATATGTGGCCTTTTGTGACTCTATTAGCAAAATGTTTTCAAAACTCATTCATTTTGTGGCAATGTGTCAATCAGTACTTCATTTCTTTTTATTGCCAAATACTTTTCCATTACATAAATATTCAATATTTAATTTTTTCTACTGTGAATAATGCTACTGTAAGCATTTACATGCAAATAATGTTTTTGTGTGACATGTTTTTTCATTTTATCTTGGTTATATACTTATGAATGAAATTTCTGGGTCATATGCTAACACTGTATTTAATATTTAGAGGAACTATGAGGCTGTTTCAAAGGAGCTGTACCATTTTACATTCTTAATAGCAGTGAATTAGAGTTCTAATTTCTTCGATTCTTACTAGCACCTGGTATTATCTGTCTTTTTCATGATAGACATGACATTATGTGTAAATTGATATCTCATTGCGGTTTCAATTTGCATTTCCCTTATGGTTAATGACATTAAGTGTCTTTCATGTGCTTTAGGCCATTTTGTTTGTCTTCTTTGGAGAAATGTTTATTTAAACATATTTTGCCCATTTTTAATGGGGTTATTTGTATATTACTGATCTGTAAGAATTCTTTATATATTCAAGATAGAAGCTATATATGATTTGCAAACATTTTTTTTTCCCATTCTGTGGATTGTCTTTTCATTTCATTGATGGTATCCTTTGAAGCACAGAACCTTTTATAAGCCAGTTTATCTTTTTTTTGTTGTTGTTGTTGTTGCTTGTGCTTTGATTTTGGTGTCATATTTTAATCTTTTTTTTTTTTTAGATCTTATTTATTTATTTTTGACAGAGAGAGAGTGAGACAGTGAGCAAGCAGAGGGAATGTCAGGCAGAAGAAGAAGATTCCCCACTGAGCAAGGAGCCCAGTGTTGGACTCGATCCCATGATCCTGGAGTCATGACCTGAGTCCAAGGCAGATACTTAACCAACTGAACCACCCAGGCATCCCAATTTTGGTGTCATATTTAAGATATTACCGCCTAGTCCAAGTACACAAAGATTTATCCCTCTTTTCTTCTAAGTGATTAATAGCTTTATCTCTTAACATTTTCATTTTGAATCAGCTTTTGTATATGGTATGAGAGATGGGTCCAACTTCATTCTTTTGAATGTGGAGACTCAGTCATCTTAGCTCCATTTGTTGAAAATACTATATTCTTCCTCCACTGAATTGTCTTGGCAGCCCTGTTGAAAATCAGTTAACTGTAAATAAGGTTTCTTTCTGGACTCTCCATTATATTTCATTAATTCACATGTCTAGCCTTATACCGCTACCAAACTCTAGTTTATCAGAGCTTTAAGTTTTGAAATATAGAAGTGTACGTATTTTGGGGGGACGCCTGGGTGGCTCAGTGGGTTGGGCTGCTGCCTTCAGCTCAGGTCATGGTCCTAGGTCCTGGGATCCAGTCCCGCATCGGGCTTCTTGCTTGGCAGGGAGCCCGCTTCTCTCTCTGCCTCTGCCTGACACTCTGCCTGCTTGTGAGCACTCTCTCTTTCTCTCGCTCTCTCTCTCTCTGACAAATAAATAAATAAAATATTAAAAAAAGAAGTGTACATTTTTTTTTTTCTAAAGATTTTATTTGACAGAGAGAGAGAGATCAGAAGTTAGGCAGAGAGGCACGTAGAGAGAGTGGGAGAAGCAGGCTCTCCGCTGAGCAGAGAGCCCGATGCGGGGCTCGATCCCAGGACCCTGAGATCATGACCTGAGCCAAAGGCAGAGGCTTAACCACTGAGCCACCCAGGTGCCCCAGAAGTGTACATATATTTAATTCAATTCTTTGCTCACTTAAATGCCTTTTATTTCATTATTTTTCTGAAGTAACCTGACTAGAACCTGTAGTACGATGTTAACAGAAGTAATAAGAGTGACCGTCCTTGTCTTCCATTCTTATCTTATGGGCAAACTGTTCAGTCTTTCCTAATTAAGTATACTGTGATACTTTCGTAGCTATTATATATCTAGTTTTTTGAGAGTTTTTATCATGAAGTTGTGTTGAATATTGTCAAATTCTTTTCCTGTATTTATTGAATTGATATGTGGTTTTTGTCTTTTATTCTTTTGATAAATGTGTGTTATATAAGTTCCATTTTGGATGTTAGTTCAACTTTGCATTCATGATGTATATCTTATATGGTCATGGCATTTATTACTTTTTATATGTTGCAGAATGTGGCTTGCTACTATTTTATTGACTTTTTTTTTTAACAAAACCAATTAATTTAAGAACATTTGCAGGGGTGGTTTCTGAGGCCAGTCCTTGAAGTTTGTTCTGATTCCAAAAGGGATCTTCTTAGGTGTCTCTTTTCCTGCTAGTAAACTGGTTTGCATATGGTTTAGTTTGAAGTTCTTACTTAGTTAGCAGTTTCCTCTTGTTTGTTTACTACCAAAATCTCCATTATTGTCAAGAGCACTCATAGGCCTGAACTTTCTCAATCTCAGTCAGTTCCTTTGGGGAGAACTCTGACTCTCCTTGTTTTTACAGACAACCTCTTCCTATTTGGCAAAATCTCTACACTACTGCTCTGGAGTGGGGACTGGCATAATGGCCCTGCTTTACAAGCAAAGCACTGGATGGAGCAGTAGCTTTTAACCTTCCCTACTTGTTTCTCCTGGTGTGGAACTTCCACCCAATGAATGAGCTGGGGCAAGGACCTCTAGGACCCCAGGATCATATATATATATATTTTTATATGATTTTTATCTCATATATATATATGATTTTAACACATATATACACATATATTTTTATCATATATACAGTTATATATGATTTTATATAATACTTATATATTATTTTTATCATATATATATATACACACACACACATATATATATATGATTTTTATCTGTTTTGATTGGTTTGCTGGAGGAATTGGTCCACTTTTCATATCACTATTCCATAAATGCTAGTGTGAGAATAATCCTGAGCTTGATGCTGATGACCATATAACTTTCTTCCTTGAATAATATTGCTTTCTTCTTACTCTATACAAAATTCTCATTTTCTAAATGAGATGATGTGACATCTGCCTTCCAAGTCTTGTTTTCCATTTTTTCCCCATAATAATCTGGGCACAGAAAATCACTATGTTTTGAAAACTCCTGTACCTTTTAGTATATATGCCTTTAAAATGAATCTTTCCACATTACTCTTTCATCCACCTCTGTCAAAGTTGTCAGTCTTTCATGGATTCCTCAAACATCATCTTCTCTTTCATGAATTATTTTATAATCTCATGAGGTAAAAGACGTATTTCCATCACTGCCTATATTAGCAGCTTGGAAGTCTTCCATAGCCATATCCCATTAAACTTTGCTCTAGAATTATTATATGTATGTTTTTCTAATATACTCTTCCACGAGCTCTTTGTAGGCAAGATTTCTTTCTATTGATGCATTTCCACAGTGCTTAGCACAATTCCTTTCATATAATAGGACCTTAAATTTTTGTTGAATGCAAGTGAATATGTGTTCTGTCCCAAAGTACCCATACTTTGTGTCCCTTAAAGAATTCTAAAACATAAAACATTCAGAACTGGTCATGGGGTAATTTAAATTTGCTCTTCAGGGGCACCTGGGTGGCTCAGGGGGTTAAAGCCTCTGCCTTCAGCTCAGGTCATGATCTCAGGGTCTTTGGATCCAGCCCTGCATTGGGCTCTCCGCTCAGCGGGGAGTCTGCTTCCTCCTCTCTCTGCCTGCCTCTCTGCCTACTTGTGATCTCTGTCAAATAAATAAATAAAATCTTTAAAAAGAAAAAAAAGATAAATTCTCCTTTAAAAAAATAAATTTGCTCTTCATTCTTTTACTGAACCGCTGAAATACTATATTTTGTCTTCTAATTATGCGATCTAGCAAAATGAACAAAGCTGCTCTTTCTAAGACTGTGACTGAAGCAGTAGCATGGGTTGCACGCTAGATTACATTGATTTACTGCTAAGTAAATGGAGACTTGTGGACTAGTCATGTTAGATTACAATATTGCTTCTTTTTGGAATAGAGTCATTTAGTTTAAGAGGACAATAAAATCTTTTCCTCCTAGAACCTTTAACAGATTATATTTATTTCTACTTTGGTTAAAATGAATACTTATGAAAAAGTAAAATTTTCAAGGAATGGGTAGCATTACTGATTGGGTAGCAAATGGGTAGCAAAGCACTGATTTGCATCGATTCAATAATTTAGAGTATGAAATGTGGTCTGAGAAATGTTATAAGTATTCATAGTCATTTGGAGATTTTTGCCAGAGATATTTGGAAATGTGAAATTGAAAACAGATGAGATTTGGACCTGCCGTTAGATTTGCCATGAGACCGTATAGGATCTATTTTCTTCTTCAATACAAAGGTAATGGGCAATTTGAGCATCATTTTTACACAAGCTTATAGACTTGTTTTCTGATCTATACGTTTTGTTTCTGTGGTAAGGCATGGTTCATTTCAAATTTATGTTATACTTTGTGATGGATTTAAAAAATTGGTTCATATTGTTTTGATTTGTTTTGGTTTTTTCCCCATCTACTAATATTGACATAGAGTTATGACAAAGGACTGTAACCACATATATACACGTAGACATACAACCTGCAGAAACAGAAATAGAACATAAAATAAAAACTCTTAGGGTCTTCCTAATACTATTCTAAAGCCATTTTTCACATTTCAATCCAAATCTGTACTTGAATAAATTCATCAAGTAAGAGAATAGTTCTTTATGATGAGATCGTATTTTTTCTGATTTCATGTCTTTTGACAAAAATATTACTCTTACATTCCCAGGATTGCCTTCTTAAAATTGAAAATTTTTATTAGTGATACCTAATTGAGTTTTAAAAATGATTAATACTGTGACTTCATAAATCAGATGAAATTGCTACAACACATTCTGTATATGTAATCCACAAATAAAAGGTAACAATAAAAAATTGGGGCTCAGGTAAAGCTCAGATTCACTTTAAAACAATAGTTCATTTTCTAAAAGAATTTTTACATATCTTTAGCCTAATTGACAAAGTGCTAATATATCGCCCTCGCCCCACAAGGACGACAAGAACCCTGGTTCAGATGCATCTTCTCTCTCTTTATTTCCGCAAGTCTACACACTTATATACGCTTACATGACCAACCAGCGAGCAGGGTACAGGAGGGAGCGAATCAGGCTGTGCACACAACTTCGCTAGCAACCAATGCTGTTTACTTCCTCTTTGGGCATTCTGCTTAGTCTCACGAGGCAATCCTAACCTGGCAACTAGCCAGGCGCCATCTTTTAATGGCGGAGGCCGCCCTGGCCAGGGGCCTGCCTCCAACAAGAATCAACGAAAAACATTTTGTAAATTTAAAGTGTACAATATGATGATTTGATAAACTTATATTTTGTGAAATGATCACCACAATAAGTTAGTTAACAGGTTTCTGAATTTGTATAGCCTTGGTACAAATCCAAGTACTATCCATTGCTGTTACTAAACCTTTTTGTGCCTCAAATTTATATCTATACAATTGAGATACTTAAAAGGCTTTCCTTATAAAGTTTTGTTAAGGATTAAATGAATTAATAGCTGCAGAGTTTTGTTTTGTTTTGTTTTACAATATCTATCTATCATGTAGCATATGCTATGTGAGTGTTGACTGCTATGCTCTACCAAAGAGACTGAAGGGATATGTTCAGATTTTTATTTAACAGACTCTGTGGAATAACCAAGAATAATAGACAGTGATTCATAATTGCCCTCAGTGAGACCAGCCCTCAGTGAGACCAGACCAGTACAGTATGTAGGATAGGAATGTTGCATGCGCCAGTGAAGATGGTAGATGTGTGTATGGGGAAGAGGGAATGGGTAGTTTGGGCCTGAATCAGGACCTTTATTATATAGAGAAGAGAAATTTGTTCTGAAAAACTGGCTGTGCTGTGGCTCTGCTTACAGAAATAGGAAAAAAGTAGGAAAAGATTTTTCATTCGAACATCTTGATTTTAGTTGCCTATGGTACATAAGTGTTGAAGCTATCTGGTAAGCAGATGAAAATAATGTCTGAAGCTCAAGAGCTAAATCTAAGTAGGACATTTAGATTTGGGAGAGAGTCATCATGAGAAAAAAACTGGTAAATGCTTTTTGAAGTATGGTTAACAGAAAAATAGGTGAATCATAAGCACAGCACAACTTAATGAATTTTACAAATGAATACTCATCCCTGCATTATAAGCTGCAGATAATTCAGTTGATATATGAAACATACATTCAGTCTGAGGGTGGAGTTTTGTTATAAGAAACAGAGACTATGGGGTGCCTGGGTGGCTCAGTGGGTTAAGCCTCTGCCTTTGGCTCAGGTCATGATCCCAGGGGCCTGGGATCGAGTCCCACATCGGACTCTCTGCTCAGCAGGGAGCCTGCTTCTTCCTCTCTCTCTCTGCCTACCTCTCTGCCTACTTGTGATCTCTCTCTCTGTCAAATAAATTAAAATAAAATCTTTTAAAAAAAAGAAAAAAAAAGATAGAGACTATGAACCAAATGAACTTTAAAATAATTGGAGTTCTTTACTTGTATTTATCAAACTTTGGCAAAGATATATGTAGTTTAGAGAAACCTTTATTAAGACGCTGTTTTCCCCCTTATACTTCATTTTTGCCAAATAAAATTTCTCAACTTATTTCTCCCAAAATCTTCATTAGAACCCCAGCCCTCTTTACAATCCTCTTTTAAAATTCTGCTAAAGGATCTGTTTTATAATTCTTCTCCTAATTTAATGTCCCATGACACTCAGAGAACTAGGCTGTGAATATTCAAATCATTTCAGGGAATGAGTATCATCAAAAACACCAATAAAGTAGAATCAGAACCTCTTTAATTGGAAGAGAGAAGAGAAAAGAATGGGAACACTCATGGGACAGTCTTTCTTTTTAAAATATGAACATATTTTAAAAGATTTGAGAAGAAATCTCTGTAGCAGGAAAAAGATATATAAGGGATATCTGGGGAGGAGTCATAGAATTCAAAGGAGATAGGAATTTTGGGGAAATGGAGATGGCCATGATTATAGTAGGTTTCAGAGTTAATGTATGATCATTGGAAGTTTTTGGTGATTAGAATGATCATTTTTGTTACTGTTGTGACCAATAGAAGAAGCTAAATTCCAGTGGGTTGGGGCATACATTGGGACTGAAAAATAGAGGTAGAGAATTTAGATAACTTTTTAAAAAATAAATTAAGGTAGGAGGACTTTTAAAGAAACAGTAAGATTGCTGATGGTGATGATGGTGATGATGGGGAGATGCAGAATAGATGGGGAGTTGCTTTTGAAAATTTGAGTGGTTTAAATGAGTATTTTCTTGAATGCTGTGGGGGAAAGAATCAGTAGAGGGTGAGAAGATAATAATATACAAATCATTGCTTGAAGACCTGAGAACATATGGAATCTAGAACGCAGATAGAAGGATTGTCACAGTCATGAAGAAGAATACTTCCGGGGCAGCTGCGTGGCTCAGTGGGTTAAGCCTCTGCCTTCGGCTCAGGTCATGATCTGGGTCCTGGGATCGAGCCCCACATCGGGCTCTCTGCTCATCAGGAGTCTGCTTTTCCACCCACCCCCCTGCCTGCCTCTCTGTCTACTTGTGATCTCTGTCAAATAAATAAATAAAATCTTTAAAAAAAAAAAAAAAGAAGAATACTTCCTTCATTGGGACAGGAAGGAGGGAAGGAGATATGGGTATGACTGAAGACATTTTAGGGAGACTCACTAATGACACAGTAGTCATTAGTTAGAGTAGTCATTAGTTAAAGCAATGCCTCTACATGTGCTTGAAATCATGTGCTTGAAAATCATGTGCTTGAAATATGATGTTGCTTCCCTGAGAAATAATTCAAGGCCACTTGCTAACCCTTTCCTAGTTCCATATATAACACCTCCAAAAGGAGGAGGATAGTTTATGAATAGGTTAAAATAAATAAGCCTTGCTTACTTTTAAAAGTAAATGAAGGGTTAAAATTTAATTTATCATAGTGTTTTTTTTTTCTCTTTTACTCATATGGCTAGAACATTCAACAAACCAGTGGCGTACTGTGTTAGATAGGCCTATTTTTTGTTCTTCTGCCTTTTCTTGCCACTTAGCCAAAATCTAGAAAGTAAGGAGGCTTGAGTTTGGACATCTTTCACATCATCTACATTTCTGCTTACTTGGTCTCCCCTGGTAGCTTCCTGTGGTTAACTCCTATTATCAGAACCAGGTAAAAATGTCTCTTCTTCAAAGAGATCTGCTAGTCTTACAACTGAATCATGACTAGTGTTTTGTGTGTCTCAAAATAGGCCATTTTTTTGTGTCAAACAATTATCAGTATTTATGATTGCATTTTGTTGATATTATTAGTGTTTCACTGTTTCTTTCCCACAAGACTTTAAAGTTGGGAAAGATAGGTAGAGTATATTTTATGTAAGAGTATATATTTAGCTTATAGCATATAACTGGTCACATTTTAAACTTTCAGTAAAATGTGTGTTGAATAAATTAGGGAAGGATTAAAACTGTATGGTCTGCTTTGACATGAAGCTATTTAGGCCTGCTTTAGGAAAAATGGAACTTTTTTTTATGTGGTCCATTTTAGTTTACCAGGCCTCACTGCATTGGGAAGTGCAGCTAGGGACTCAAGTTGATAAAAAGCCTTAACTATTTGGGCTCTTTCCATAGTTTGGCTATGGTTGATACTGCTATATAAACATCAGTGTGCATGTATCCCTTCAAATCAGTATTTTTGTATCATTTGGGTAATTATCTAGTACTGCAGTTGTTGAATTGTAGGGTAGTTCTATTTTAAACATTTTCAAGAACCTTCATACTACTCTCCAGAGTGGTTGCCTCAGTTTGCATTCCCACCAACAGTGCAAGCAGGCCCCTTTCTCCTCATCCTTGCCAACACCTATTGTGTCTTGTGTTGTAAATTTTAGCCATTCTGACTGGTGTGGGGTGGTATCTCATCATGGTTTTGATTTGTATTTTAGATGTTAAGCATCTTTTCACCTGTCTGTTAGCCACTGGGATGTCTTTTTTGGAAAAGTGTCTGTCTATTCATGTCTTCTGCCCATTTCTTTACTGGGTTCTTTCTTGGGTGTTGAGTTTGATAAGTTCTTTATAGATTGTAGATATGGACCCTTTATCAGATATGTCATTTGCAAGTAAGCTGCCTTTTAGTTTTGGTGATTGTTTCATTTGCTATACAGAAGCTTTTTATCTTTAAGTCCCAATAGTTCATTTTTGCTTTTTTTTCCCTTGCCTGTGGTGACATGTTTAGTAAGAAGTTCCTCTGGTTGAGGTCAGAGAGGTTGCTGCCTGTGTTCTCTAGGATATTCTGATGGTTTCCTGTCTCACATTAAGGTCTTTTATCCATTTTGAATTCATTTTTTTGTTTTGTTTTTCTTTTTCAGAATTATTTTGGCTATTTACGGCCTTCTGTGGTTCCATACAATTTTTCTTTTCTTTTCTTTTTTGAAATTTGTTGAGTTAGATTACTATATTGGTTTTATTATTTTTTTGATATTTTATTTATTTGACATAGCTAGAGAGAGCACAAGCAGGAGGAGAGGCAGACAGAGGGAGAGGGAAAAGAAGGCTCCCCACTCAGCAGAGATCCAAACAGGAGGGCTCAATCCCAGGACCATGGGATCATCACCTGAACCAAAGGCAGACACTTAACCCACTGAACTACCCAGGCATCCCCCTCCCCCATACAAATTTTAGGATTGTTTGTTCTAGCTCTGTGAAAAATGTTGGTGGTATTTTGATGGGTCTTGCATTAAATATATAGGTTGCTTTAGGTAGTATAGACATTTTAAGAATGTTTGTTTTTCCATGTACCCTGATGTTTATAGCAACATTATCAACAATAACAAACTGTGGAGAGAGTCCAAATGTCCATCAACTGATGAATGGATAAAGAAGATTGGTAGACATACAATAGAATATTATTTAGCCACCAGAAAGAATGAATTCTTGCCATTTGCAATGACATGGATGGAACTAGAGTGTATTATGTTAAGTGAAATAAGTCAGAGAAAGATGAATACCATATGATCTCACTCACATACGGAATTTAAGAAAGAAAACATGAACATATGCGATGGGGAAAAGAAAAAAAGGAGAGAGGGAAACAAGCCGTAAGAGACTCTTATCAGGGGGGTCTGGGTGGCTCAGTCATTAAGCATCTGTCTTCACCTCAGGTCATGATCCTGGGGTCCTGGGATGGAGACCTGCATCAGGCTCCCTGCCCAGTGGGGAGCCTGCTTTTCACTCTCCCACTCCCCCTGCTTGTGTTCTCTCTCTTTCTGTGTCTCTCTGTGTCAAATCAACAAGTAAAATCTTTTTATGATGGGCACTGGGTGTCATATGTCAGTGATGAACCACTGAATTCTACTCCAGAAATCAATATAACACTGTGTGTTAACTAACTAGAATTTAAATTTAAAAAGATAATAATAAAATGTTTTACAAAAATAAGTTTTACTATAACTTTAAGGTCCCTCAGTTTGTTTTACACTTATGTTTTCAGAACACAAAATTCCCCTTGTCCCCCAGAGATACAGCTATGGTCCACAGCAGGATTAAGATTATTTTGATTCCTGTTACTGTAATTCTACCAATAAGCACTGTAGTATCACTGTAGGTTGTAAACCAGTTGAGGGAAAGGATAACTGATTCTTAATGATTTGACTGACATAATGTAAAACACACTCATTAAACTTTAGGAGGACATTGGCAATGTCTGATTGGGAAATTTAAGTGACTTTGATAAGTTCCTAGGTTTTACTCTATTCAATTCAATGCTCTCAGCATTTCCCAATGTTGTTTGTTTCCTTTCTATACTCTAACTTGATTTACTCTTTCTTAGTTAAGAATGCATAGGGGAGCAAAATTTGCCACCCCAAAATGTGTCTCTTTTTATTTTTTTATTTATTTTTATTTTTTTTAAAGATTATTTATTTATTTATCAGAGAGAGAGACTGGGAGAGAGAGCGAGCACAGGCAGACAGAATGGCAGGCTGAGGCAGAGGGAGAAGCAGGCTCCCTGCTGAGCAAGGAGCCCCATGTGGGACTCGATCCCAGGACGCTGGAATCATGACCTGATCCGAAGGCAGCTGCTTAACCAACTGAGCCACCCAGGCGTCCCCCAAAATGTGTCTCTTTGGCATGTGGATGATTTTAGGCTGATTACTTTTAAGAAACAGAAGACTCAAGTTTGTTTTTATTTTTATTTTATTTTATTTTATTTTGCCTCTCCCATAATTGCCTAAAAGGATTTAGTTAGAGGACCTGCTTCAGAAAGGCAGCTATCATGATAGATAACTATAGTATAATATAAGCTAGATGTAGTTAGGGAGGAGCTGAGCAAGGCCTGTTCTACCAAAGTCAGCTCTGAGTCCCATTGTTTCTGTATGGTCCAGTAAACATTTGTTTACCGAACATTTATTCTTTCCATTCTTCCTGTGAATTGTCCTCCTTTCTTTTGAAGCTGCATACCCTTCCTCTTCTCCTTAGTCCAGAATGACCTATACGCCTCATTTTTCCCTTTATCTGAAATTTCTCATGTTTCTGTAGATTTCTTATATACATGTAGTGAAATGTGATTTTCTCCTGTTAATCTGTTTCTTTTCAATTTAGTTCTTAAGACCAATCAAAAGAACCTTCAAGGTTAGAGGAAAATTTTTCCTCTGCAACAGATGCAAATATCTTATTGCAAACAGCCTAACCAGCTGAATACCAGATTCACAGGAAAAGAATTGAGCAACAGATTAAAATTAATTTTTGATGTCTAACACATCATTAGTCAGTAGGCACAAAAGCAAATGATTTTGTTTTAGTTAACTCAGGAGTGCTCAACTGAAGAAGAACAAAAAATACTTTTTTGTTGTTTGTTTTTATATTTAAAACTTTCATAGCACTGTAAGTAAACCTCAAAAATGATAAGTAATTTGGTTTAGAGGCATCAGCTCTGCTAGAATTAAGTCTAATGTTACTTAGAATCTTAGAATAAAATTGCTGCATGTGTTTTTTAAGCCCTTCCCCTTTATGAGTAAGGAATAACTCAGAAGGCACAGCCAGATTTATTTACATAAAACAGAAAAATAATTTTAAGCATACAGGGATTATTTCAGACCTTTGAGTTTCTATGCAGTAAGAGCAGGTTCTTAAAACCTAATTTTCTAAAGATGCTGTAAAACCCATAGAGATCAACAAGGAAATTAAATAAAATCACATAAATCTTATGTCAACAGCATAACTAGAAGTTAAAGAATTCTATAATTTGAGATTATGTGTAATAGGAAAACCCCTGAAACTAACACAACTGGCTTTGAAGCCTAGGCTGAAGAGAAGACTCAAGTGAAATTGCTTGAAAATCACGAGCATGCAGCAGGATAATGCTGGTGCCAGAACACAGATACATTTCTCTTCAAAAAATAAGGTCTTCATTCTGAGTGAGAAAATACTAAGAACAGGAATGAAACAAGAGGGATTCGAAATTTGCTAGAGAGAATCCAAAGAAAGGGACCTAAAAGTGTGGGAACAATGGTGCAATCACAGGAAGGTACTGCTTCTGGGGGAAAAGGAAGCATCTTGTAAAGGAATGAGTATCCTTTGGACTTCTATAAATGAAGAGAAAGAATAACGTAAATAAAGTAATTAGAGGTTATACAGGAGCAAAATAATGAAGAATTCAAATATATGATCCTCCCTTGAAGAAACTACACTTCACTATAGCAATTATATTCTAACTATTATATTCCTAACATAATTAGGAAAAAAGAAGAGTTATAAATGATTGTAGAGTTTTGATATGTTGATAAGCTAGTACCAAAGAACACAAATGACACTGAGATCTTGGTTTCTTAAAGGCATTTTTCACTAAAAGCAACCTTGAAAATATGGCTAATTATAGGAAAGGTCAGAGATAGTACAACTTGAACCAGCAAGAAAGGAAGTGTTCAAACATGAATATACCACCTTAAATAACATCTCCAGCTAAAGACAAAAGATGCTGGAGTAGGGAGGAGGCCAGTTAAGGGAGGTTATTAGAAAAAGCGCAGTAAACAAGGGTAAGGTTGATGGCGGATTTAAGTTATTCCCTTTCCATTGATAAGTTTCTAGAGATTTAGAATCATCCTCCTACTCAAAGGGGAAGACACCCTTACAAATGGAAAATTTGTAACCAAACCAAATGAGATTTCATCCACCCGATGCATAGTAGACCAAAGTGGGAGGGGGGCTGCTGACACTGAGATTTTGCAGTGAAGAAAGGCTATTTATTGGTGCAGTGCCATCCAGGAGAATGGGGAGCTTATGGTCAAAGTCCTGAATTCCTTAATAATGGCTTACAACTGAGGGTTTTTTTTTTTTTTTTAAGTAGACTCCATGCCCAACATGGGGCTTGAACTCCTGACCCTCAGATCGAGAGTCACATGCTCTAGTGATTGAGCCAGCCAGACACCCCCAAGTGAGGGTTTTTAAAGGCAAAATTGAGAGTTAGGGTTTTTGGGTGGAGTGGCATTTCATGATTGGTGGAGAATAACATCGTGTTCTTAGGGCGTTACTTTCTGTTCTTTAATTCCAGCATGTCTGGAGAAGATCTGTTCCTCTTCAGAGATGGTAACTCTGAAAAATTCTGAAAAACTCTCTATTCTGTATCAGAGTATTAATAAAATGTGTATTCAGGCAATATATCCTGCAACTTCTAACAATAGTAATTTATTACATTAAAGCATTACTTTCTGTTCTTTAATTTCAGCATGTCTGGAGAGGATCTGTTCCTCTTCAGAGATGATAACTCTGAAAAATTCTGAAAAACTCTCTATTCTATATCAGAGTATTAATAAAATGTATTCAGGCAATATATCCTGTGACTTCTCTCAATAGTAATTTATTACATTTAAGTGATTGTGTATATATTCTCTGTTTATGACTATAATTATTTTAAACAACACATACCTAAAATTTTATTACAGTGATCATAGTGGCCTTTGTGCAGTTTTAAAAAACTGACTGACATTCCATCCTCTAGTAGTGTTTTTCCCATACATTTTCAGATTTCCCTAATAGATATGTCTCTTACAAAAAGAGTAACTTTTACTTGGTTTTCAGAGCTTCTTCTGTGTCAGCTGTTCCTAAAAAATAACCAGCCAAAAATAATCTATATGCCTAAAAGGTAAATTTTGAAGTGGCAAATTCTTCCCTTCAGTATAATGATTAATAGAATTACATTAATGTTACTTTTCTTAAGTGTTCTAAATGGTGATATATGTTTTCTTAATACAGGGAGAGGCATGACAATGTATTTAGAGGTGAAATATCCTTAGGCTACTTTCAGATTGTTTGATGAAAGAGGTGTATGTGGGCCTGTGTGTGTGTGGAGACGGAGAGATGGAACTGCCATGGTGATACATTAATAATTAGTATATTTATTATACTGGCCTTTTAACTTTTCTTTGGGTTTGAAATTTATACCCCCAAAATGTGAAAAATAAAATATAAATTGAAGTTTTGGTTTAAATGCTTATAGCATGAAACATAGAGTTTTAAACATTTTATCTCTTTTCCATAATCAATCATATAGTGGAGATCCTTGGAGCATCAATTTTAAGGAAACACTGTATTCATGAATACCAAGAGTGTTGTGTATAGTGACTATCAGCGTGTGATTTTTTTTTTTTTTTAATGAATATAGGCTATTCTCAAGGTGTTTCTCCAGGGACTCAGAATATTCTGATATCAGCCCGCAGTTTTTCCCTTGTGTCCACAAAATACATGTATGGAAATCATAGCTGACTATTTTTGAGGAGGAAAAAATTTTACTTCTACCCTTTTAATTCCTTTGGCTATTCTAATAATCAAATTAGTGTAAGACAGATAAACAGAACAACAAAGTTAATTATACATGTATGGCAGTCTCCATAGAACTTGTGTTCTAAAGATAGGCTGGACAGTTGAGGCTTATATGCCATCTTGAGCTAAGGTATGGGACAGAGGCCTGGGGCTTCAAAGGGCAGAGAAGAAGATCAGAGGTGTGGTAATTAGATGTTTGCCCTGCAGATAGGTCATTCAGATAAAAAAGTTATCTTTCAGTGATAACTCTCTTTCTGCACCAGGCTCCCTATCTGAATTCTTTTAGGTAGCTTAAGGAAAGTAAAAATCTTTCTTGAGTCGGCTAGGTCTTGATTGCCTTCAGATCAAAATAGTCCATATGCCAAAGTGTCATATTTTGGGGGAGACTTGTTCTGAGCCGTTGGCCTATGATAGAAAGTTTGACTTAGAAGAGACTTTGAAGAAAGGTTGACATTATTTTTAAGGGAGGGTGGTAAAATTAGTGCTGGAATAGATTAATGCCTATGAATTTGGATATTTTCTTTTGTCTTGAGACTATTAATCTTTTATGAGTGTCAAGGGGTGGTTGTATAATGTATTACTCAAGTTGCACTAGCTGTAGCATATGGATGTTCATGTGTTATTTCATTTCTGTTTTGTTCCCTATATACTATGAAATCTAATTATAAGGATATTTGATAATGTTAGATTTTGCTCAATTTCACTGTAATACTGGGCTTAATATTCTATGGTTATATTCTGTGAAATATTGAAGATTATAAATAAAAAGTATATTCAAGTGTGTTACTTTTAGAAATCATAACCAAATTGGATATACAGAATGCAATGAAATGAGTATTAAATGGTTGGTTAGAAGGCTCTAGCAAGAGCTAGTAGCGAGAAAGAAAGATATTCGATGAAAACTATTATGTTGTATTTTCAGTTCATAGCTAACACATGTGTTTCTTACTTTTCTATGAAAAAGAAGTTAAAATGTCCATTATTCTTTTTAGGCCTTGCATACTCGAGAAATCTATGTTTCTGTGCCATTCTGTGGCCTACTTTATAATAATATCTTAAGTGCAATTCTGAGAGCATTTATGCTGTCATAACAATTGTGTGTCTAATCTCTGTTATAAATTATACTCCTAGATTAATAGACTGCTTTGCATGCTGTATACTTAATAGTTTCCCATATAACTTATATATAATTGTGTACCACTGGTTACTTTATTCATAAATGCTTTGCTTCTACCAGTGTTCTATGATGGCAGGTTCACTATAAAAGTGTTTATTTGCAAAAATGTATCTACAGGAATCATGTATGGGGGAGGAAAAATAATTTTCCTTCTACCCTTCTAGTTTCTTTGACTGATCTAATAATAAGATTGACAAGACAGATTAACAGGAGCAAAGAAAACAACAGTTTAATTATACCTTTTGTATACATGGGAGAGACTGGGAAAACTAACTCCCCAAATGGCCAAAGCCAGAGCCTTAAATACTATTGTCAGTTAAAGACAAAAGAAGTTTGGGGTGGGGAGCCACTTGTGAGAGAGTTCTAGAAAAAGTACAGTAAATAAGAGTAAGGTTGATCTGTAGATTTAAATCTTTGACTTCTCCCTTGATGAGAGTTTCTAGGGATTAAGTTATCCCCCTCCTCCTGGTAAGGCAAAGGAGGCACCTTTACAAATGGAAATTTGTCCCTGCCTGCCTGTCTCTTATAAGGATAACTTCTCCATTTTCAGAGCTTCTCTCATATCTGTAGTTTCTTAAAAATAAGTAATGAGGGGCACCTGGGTAGGTCAGGCAGTTAATTAAGCGTCTGCCTTCAGCTCAGGTCATGATCCCAAGAGCCCCACATCGGGCTCCCTGCTTAGCAGGGAGCCTGCTTCTCCCTCTGACACACACACACTCTCTCTCTCTCTCTCTCTGAAATAAATAAAGTCTTTAAAAAAAAAAATAAGTAATGAAGCATAGTTGGAAGAAAGGGAGGCAGGGACAAGGGTCCTGCCCCCCTACTCCCCTAAGAGGAAATCACCCTTGAAAGTATTTAAGGGGCACCTGGGTGGCTCAGTGAGTTAAGCCTCTGCCTTCAGCTCAGGTCATGATCTCAGGTTCCTGGGATTGAGCCCTGCATGGGGCTCTCTGTTCAGCAGGGAGCTTGCTTCCCCCCACTCTCTCTGCCTGCCTCTCTGCCTACATGTGATCTCTCTCTCTCTTTGTCAAATAAATAAAATCTAAAAAAAAAAAAGAAAAAAAAAGTATTGTATACCATCCTGGAAGGAGCCCTCCACCCATTCTCCTGTGAATGAACAAAAACCTAACTGTGTGACAGGCACATGGAGGTTTAATCAGATTAAAACACCTCATACCAAAAAGCCCATAAAACCCCCTAGATTTAATTCCTAAATTGGCAACTCTCTTGGGTGACTTCCTTCTTTGGGAGCTTTGTACTATTGCTCAATAAACTTGCTTTACTATCATTCAGTAAATGTTGATTTGCTGCTCGCCATTCTTCATCTGGTCTACCTCTTTATTCTTAGACAAGGCATGACCAAGAATCATGGGCACTAAAGGAAAAGAAACTCTGCAACATAACCAGTTTAAAGTAATCACTATGACAAAGAGGCATATCTTGGGGTGGCAAAATTTGATCCTCTTAAATTTGTACATGTTATTTTTACATCTTTTAATTTTAAGGTATTCTGTAGAATGTTACAGTTTATAGTGGTTCACTTTTTGGAAGGAAAATACATGTTTTTGTGAGAAGCTTATATTTATGATAATGTCTTTAGCTTGCAAAGTATATTCATGTGCATTATTGATGTCAACAAATGTTTAATGTGTACTTAACTATGTTCTATATACAAGGTTATATACTAGAGAGAAATTAGAAGGAGGAGGAGCAAAAGAGAAAACATGATACTAGACTCAGGAGGTAATAAAGGACAGATCCATGATAATTTTTTCTTAAGTTTTACTAATTACAAATCATTCCAGTCTTACCAACAAACAAAAAAGAATCACTAGTCTATCCAAAACCAGAGTCAAGGTGTGATTTTTTTCATATTTGATTGGTATCCTTTTGTTTTAGAAATAAAATACTGGCAATACACCAAGAGCCGTCAAATTCGATGGCATTTTCCTTCCTGCTCAGAGGTACACACTATCTAAAGTTTGACTAGACTCTACCATCCATATTTTTATAAATCTAGGTATTTGTTTCCAGTTAGAAACAATATTCTGGTTTTGTGTATTTTGCCTTTGCATAAATTGCATATTTTTGAAAACTTTCATTTTTCATTCAGTGTTATGTTTTTCTTTTCAATAGGTTTGGAGGTTATCTATTCTAATTCTAGATTTTTAGTAAACTGCTAACATTCTTACTTGAATGATCACATTCTTGTATTTAGTATCTCTCCTCCTTTCAGAAAAATATTAAGAAGTTTCAAGATATTTGTTCTGATCATATTTTCTATCCTCTTCCATATAATTATTGTCTAGATTTTAATTGTACTTCCTTTTTTGCTTAGCCCCCAAATGAATCACATAGTTACACAATGTTTAATAGTTAACTTTTCTTGGGTTTATATACATGTGTATTAATTTCTTTGCTTAGTATTGTTCTTTATCCTGTTTCTTCATGTGGGGTTAATTCCCTTCAGTAAGAAACCTATTCCTTAGAAGTTCTACAAGTGAGGGTATATAGGTAGAAATCTCTACCATTGTCTGAAAATGCTGTATTTTTTATTTGTTAACTTGGTTAGTTGAGTATTGATTTCTTTATTAGCACTTTAAAGATATATTTTTCAGTTATCTTTTGGAGTCTGTTGTTACTGTTGGGAAGATGGCTAACACTCTAATTGTTCTTATTTGGTATTTTTTCTTCCAGATTGCTTTTTAGATTTTTCCTCTTTGTCATTAATGCACTATAGTTTACCAGCGGATTTTAGCCTTGCTTCCCCCAGAAAACAGAGCCTAGGCCAAAGGTTTATGTGTTCTTATTTAATTAGAGAGTACAATCCAAGTGAACAGGATGGCAGGGCAAAAGCAGAGAAGAGTGGTGATCCAGTAAAAGAATGCATGATCAAGCTGTAACTTGATCCCTAGAAGTGCTATAAACTAGGTCTCAAAGTCATGGGGAAGGGAATGTGAGGAAAGGAAAAATAATTCACAATGGGCTCAGCATGTAGAAGTCCTGAGCAGGTTGTTTTGGTAGTATCTTCACCTGCTGGAATGAGGAGAGAGGTTTGAAGTAGATTTAGTGGAATTGATGAAGTTTTAGAACCTAGGTGAGGTTCGGTGGGCTGAGGTCCGAAGCCGATGACCAAGAAAGAATTCTTTAGACATCTTTGGTGCAAAATGGTGGTTTATTAAAGAACGGGGACAGGACCCATGGGCAGGAAGAGCTGCTGCTCTGGGTTGTGAGGGATGGGAGGTTATGTACCCTGAGATTGGGGGAAGGTGAGGGAAAGGGAGGTTTCAATGGAGTTTTCATATGCTAAAGAGGGCCTACAAGGTGCCAGAAGACCAATGTTGTCTTTTAGCAAGCCATTAACATCAAGATAGTTGGGAGATTCCAGTCTTGCAGGATTGTGATCTCTGCAAGTTAACTATTTGTTTCTTGTTTATGGCAGTCAGGGATGCCTGAGGAGTACTACACATATTACCGAGGGGAGCGGGTGGAGAGGGGGTGCAAGGTGCCAGCTTTTGCTTTGTCCTCAGCCAGCCTCCTGCTCCCTCACCATTCCCCCCTGAACAATTTTGACCCTTAAATCTTTAAGGAGGTTGAAGGTGGAAGGTCTCATGTTCAGTAACTTCTTCCTGCTGAATAGGGGCGTAGAGCTGTCCCTACCTACTTGGGTCAACATTGATCAGTGGAGGAACATATAGAGGAGTTACGAAAGGCAGAGGCAGCTGAATCCAGTGCTGACAGTGAAGAAGTGTCTCTGTGCATTGTCAGGATCATCTGTCACTGTGAAGTCATTGCAGCAATGGAGTCTCGGCACCAAGTAGAGAAACATTGAACAAAGCAACATATTAAGATTAATAAGGCAATAAAAATGAGAAGCCCAAAAAGGATATTTCTGATTGTTGGCCATAGTTCTCCTTCAAACCAGGAATTTAACCATTCACTGAGAGAGAGAAGGATCTTGTAGAGCATTAGTCCTGTGACATTTTTGTGATAGTCTGGGATATACACACAACATTCTGCTTTGATAATTGCACATTGCCACCCTGAGCTGCTGTCAAGACATCTAAGGCCATCCTATTTTGTAGGACAGCCTTGCGTATTTGTTTGACTTCGGTATTAAGTAGGGAGATGCTGTTTAGTGAATCATTGAGCGCCTTTGTAGTATATTTATTTATTAAGAGCTTCTACATGCCACATGACATCTACTAGCCCCGCAGATGGAGCAAAAATGTATGCTTAGTGATCATACCATTTAAAAACAGATCATGTCCATCTTTGCTTTAAATTGGGGAGATTAGTTCCGGTGGTGATGGTTTTAGTAATGCGCCAATGAATCCAGGCAAATCCTAAGGTACAGTGACCTATCCACCCTGGAGGAAGGCAGGGCCACAGGTTAGTTCTACATATCCAGTGGGTTCTGTTTGGAGGTGAACATCTAATGCCAGGTCATCTTACCCAATCAGTAGCAAAGAGTACTATTACTTGGGAACTGGAGTACTATTACTTTGGAACACATTTCTAGTGATAGCTATCCTAGATGTCATGTGTTATTTGCCCTAAGTATCATACGTTTGATTTTTTTGTTCCCAGCATAAAACTGCCTTTTGACTGAGCTGTCCAATAGTGGGTGTGAACCACAAATATGTATCCCAGATTTGATATATGCCATCCTCAGTATAGCAATAAGGAGGGTTTTGTAACTTAGGCCCATATTTGATTGGAGAGTTATGGCTTGACAGCAATCCCCTTTCCTTCCAAATAGGTCCATGTGCATGTAGTACCAGGAAGGCATATTTGGAGTCAGTGTTAATGTTTATTTTTAGGCTTTGGCAATTGCACAGTGCTAGTGAGCACTGTGGAATATCTAGCATTTCTTATTCTTTCTATGAATACTATTGTTATCAGTAAACCAACTGTCATTTTTGTTTTTAACAGGGGCATCTTAAATCTGGCCAAATAGAGTAAGCAAGATCAATAACCTCTGAACAGTTTTTGCTCTATAGAGAAAGAGGTACAACGGTCAGGTTCAAGCATAATGGTAACTAGATTTAAAGTTTGACAAGTTTTCAGTATTATTTCTGGCATATCTTTAAGTATAGCCCAATATTTAATAAGTTAGCCTCCATCATACGTTGGTGGCCTTTGAATTCTAAGACAAATCTGGACCTGATGTGAAGTCATTACTGTCAGGGACTGTCCCATAATAAGCTTTGAGGCTCTTTTTATGAGGAGGGCTGTTCTATGCTTAGCCAAAGCTACCTCAACAGAGGTAGCTTCTAGGATAAATATGACTAAGGAATGAAACCATTAAGAAGCCCTTTGAGTGGTCCCAGCCTTAACAATATCCTGATTACAGAGAGAAAACTTGTCAAGAGATATGGGGAGTCCCCCATGCATCATCCAATGCAATCATAAAGAAAGTGGAATCAGGGGGGCCTGGGTGGCTCAGTGGTTAAGCCGCTGCCTTCGGCTCAGGTCATGATCTCAGGGTCCTGGGATCGAGTCCCGCATCGGGCTCTCTGCTCAGCAGGGAGCCTGCTTCCCTCTCTCTCTCTCTCTCTCTCTGGCTGCCTCTCCGACTACTTGTGATTTCTCTCTGTCAAATTAATAAATAAAATCTTTAAAAAAAAAAAAAAGAAAGAAAGTGGAATCATCCATTATCTCCACAAGTCCATAGTTAATCCTATGGAGTGTGGTATGTTGGCTTTTAGGCAATTTCATTATCCCAGCCACACACAAGGTGTTAGTTAAGTTATACAATTGTAGGGGAATCAATCCCATTTTCCAGTTGTTTAATCATGTGCCATGGGGTTCTGCTAATATCCCCATAAAATAATAAGATCCAACAAAAAAGCTATTGTGCAACTTCTCTGAAGTTTACCTCAAATTGTTTAGCTTAGGTAAACAAACATTTAAAGACCATCAAATCTAGAATTTAACATCCATAAAGGTGTGTTACTAAAACATAGTTTTTCTTCCTAAAATAACCCTCATTTCCAGAGATAGCCAAATCAGGACTAATTCACTTGAGAAACAAGTCCAGTTTTAACAAACTTGGCCTATTATTTACATAAGCTCAGCATGAACAGTGTGATCATATAGATCTTTTAGAATCTGCTTTGCTGGAACTTCTTATAAGGAATCTCTAGGCTGAACTTTTAGTAGCCTCTCCAGGCCAGAAGCCAAGCCACATACTTGCCATCAGGCATGCCTGCAATACCTGTTGATTTGGGCGAATTCTTTTTTCCTGAGGTTCCCAAAGTATCCTGCCAGGAAGTGACATTCTTTACTCACCTGGTGAGGTTGCTGGGAACTTTGTAAGCAAGGTATCAGGCCAACAGTTCCAAAGAGCTTTATGGCTCCAGGTTTCTTAAAGTCAACCTTAGTTCCTTAAAGCTGTCTGTTCATATCTGAGTCTATGGATGTCTTTCTCAAATATGACATTCCAGTCAAAGCCTTGGTAAAATAACCAGTTTCCAATGCTGTCCTGTTACAAGGAGAACAGATTCTTATTGAACTTATGCAAATGACTGATTGCCATAGAAGAAAGAATACTTACTGGGACCTTTTGGTTTCAGAGGGTTCAGAGAGAGAGAAAAGTTGAATGCCTTGATTTGTTTACAAATCAACTTTTACATCTCTGTAAGTTACAGATAACTTAAGAAAAAGTATCTCTAGTCTGGAAGAGCAAACATTAGAGAACCAGCAATGTCTAAAATAAGACAAAACTATAGTGTTTTAGTTTAGTCCCATGTTACTAAATCTGGTGAATGCAGCTTTATTTAGTTCTGGAAATTCTTACCAATTTCAGTCTTAGGATTTTCAAGTATATCAAATATCTGTATTTGTCCTGAAAGTCCTTTATATGAATATCCTTGAAGATAAAATTTATTTTATAAGAGAATTAAAACCATTATAAATGACAAAAACTCAGAATGGATATGGTTAGAGTTTACAATTTAGCTGGCAAGGAAATCAGGTTATTTCTGTGACACATAACATTTCTATAATTACAATATCAAGCGATGATCTCTCAAAACATTAAAACTTTAGGAAGTGCATAGAATCTCTAGAATAGTTATAGCATTTTCCCAAATGTAATCCAAGGTTCATCATTGGTTCAGTAGTACTTCATGAGAAACTTTGCATACCAAGGAAAAGCCTGAGTTAAAGAGATTTACAACTTAAATCTTGTCAACATTTGCTAAAATCTTATAAAGTTTTAAAGCACATGCCTAAATATAATTAGGGATGTTAAACACCTGATAAAACAAAACATAGAAACTGGGTTTTCTGGGCAGGCAAAGAGAAAACCATTTATATTCTCTTAACAGTAGATCAATTACTCTAAGAAAACTTTGTCCTTTGAACAGAGAATTTGTCTTGTACCAATGTACCTTTAAAATCCATTCATTTCAATCTTAGTCCATCTTGACGATAGCTAAAATTCCTTTTCTGAAGATTTCCCTTCACAAACCTTCTATAACTTTCCTTTGCATTCAGGTTTTGTCCCAAGTCATTTCCTTCCAAACAACCATATCATTTAGGACAAAATTACCTTATAATGTACTTCCATTCCTTAAATCTTTCTTACATATCATCTACTTTCCTACATATAGAGTTGTTTCCCTTATTTCCATCAGTCTTAGTTATACTAAGCAGAATTTTGTATTCTTAGAAACACTTTAATCTCTAGTGAAGACTAAGTATTAACCAATCATGAACTGTTACAACAGAATTCTTTAGATGGCAAATTTATGAATCAGTTAAGTGCAAAACATGTTTACCAACAGATTTAAATACCATAGTTTCTTTGCAGTAAGAAGTCAAAAGCACAAACCTACATCCAGTAATTAATGACTTAGCATTTTATCCTGTTTGGTTAAGACCTAGATGTCCATAATTTAATGCCATTTGTCATCCCAGCAAAACTTTAAATTTTCAGGTTACCAAAGACTTTGAAAGCTACTTTAACAATTACCCTTTAAAACTTTGAGACAGACAGTTAGCCATCAGTTTAGTCATTTCTTTCTTAACAGATTTTAACAAATAACACGAGCTTATTTGACCTTCAGTAAACTTTGAAGTTTCACATCTACTGCTAACTTAAAAGACACGTCTTATCTTAATTAAACCAACAAACTTAACTTAGTTCCAATACTGATTTACATTCCACCTGGGCCCACTCCACTTTGAATGTTTACCTGAGACACAGAATGGAAGATCTGCAGTGGTGGGTGGTAGGGCCAGGGGATGCTCTTGCTCCTTGACAGTGGAGAGAGGAGCCATGGTGCAGGAAGCACCAAAGATGGTCTAGAGGCCAGTTATGCAGGCCCCACGCACGTTGGTGCAGAAACAGGAGAAGGTGGAAACAGAGGAAACAAAGTGCTGCCAGGAGGCAGAGAAAGGATTCCCGGTTTTAGAGCTCATAAGCCCCAACAGAGGAGCAGATGCCATGCTTTCTCACCAGCAAGGGGGGAGGGGTTAAGCAGTCCACGTCGGGCCAGAGAAGACAGGGAAACTTCCCTGAAACAGAGTTTCGGCAGCTGCTTGGAAATATTCCTTACGGTCTCTGTCTTGAGTTAGACTAACCCCAGATGGATCAGTTATAGCCATTAACACGGGAAGTGAGTGAGGGAGAAACCCCCACATCTATTAGGAGAAACAGAGAGAAATAAGGTCAGAGTCCCCTTTGCTAAGGATGGCCCAGCAACCTGGGTTTATCTGAAGTCCTACTAACAATTATCATGCAGTAATTAGCTGACTCATTTGGGCAAACACATTCTGCAAAAGCCCTTTTGTCTGGGATCCTGGTGTAGAGCAATGAAGGCCTAGGTATGAGCAGTGAAGGTATCCTAGGTCCATTTACCCTGTTTCCTGCAGAGGAGATCTAACTGATAGATCCCACTGAGGCCATGCAGTACTACAGGAGCTCAGTCCTTTCCTAAATTTTGCAATCCAGATTATTTCTGGTGGGTTAAAGGGCACCCCAAGATAGAGTCCTTGGGAACTGAAGAAGCCTACTGAGGCCATGCTCCCAGAAACATAAAGAAGGTCCATCACCAAATCCCCCCTCGACTCCTGGGTGGCGTCCCACGCAGGGTATGTCAGAGGTTCCCGTGTGTCAAAAGCGACCAGAGGCGTCCCTCAAAATATCGCTATTGATCACCATCCTGCCTTCCCTGGGAAGGCATTTCTGCCATAAAAGGCCCTGGAGGGGTGCCAGCGTCCCTCTTCCTTATCGCACCCTAGGCTGCCGATGGGTGCCTGGTGAATGGACCAAAACACTGTGCCATGCCATGCCATCTTCTGTCCTAAAGACTGCATACTGTTTTGCTATTTTAACCCATGGAAATACTAGAAAAGTTTGGCAAGGGGAAATTACCCAATTTCATAGCTTTAAGTAGTCTGTAGAAGACACTAACAAGAAACAGTAAAGACTGAAATCCATCATGGTCTATGCGACATTCCAACACATGTGGTCCTTATACCCAACTTCCCCAGGAAACGGTCCCCGGTTGCATTTTAATTCAGTCGGGTACTGGTTTCGGCCGGCTCCCAGTGGAGGTCTCTCAGGCAGAAGTGGCTAGACCAGGAATGTGGACGGGATCACATTAGACCAATCACGAGGAAACCTCACACGGGAGTCTTAAAATTGGCAGCTGTCCTAGTGACTTAGGTGGCTGTCCCGAGCCCAAGAGAGACAACTTGTATAAGAACAGGAATAAAGAGAGGCCATCAAGTTTCTGGGTCTTACTGCCATTCCAGCCAGGGTACTAACTTACAGCCAAAAGGCAGACACTCTCCTCCCCGTAGAGTAGTCACGGGCTAGAGGATTATAGCCTGAGCAATTGACATGCAAGTGTTCCAATAAGACCATACTCCTTGAAAAGCCCTGAAATGAGAGTAAAGGAAAAGGAGAGAAAGTACTCACCAATTTTGCACCAAAGCTCAGAGTCCAAATGTAAAAACTCACAGCCCCACGTTGGGCGCCATATGATGAAGTTCTAGAACCTAGGTGAGGTTCGGTGGGCTGAGGTCCAGAGCTGATGACCAAGAAAGAATTCTTGAGACATCTTTGGTGCAAAATGGTGGTTTATTAAAGAACGGGGACAGGACCCATGGGCAGGAAGAGCTGCTGCCCTGGGTTGTGAGGGATGGGAGGTTATGTACCCTGAGGTTGGGGGAAGGTGAGGGAAAGGGAGGTTTCAATGGAGTTTTCATATGCTAAAAAGGGCCTACAAAGTGCCAGAAGACCAATGTTGTCTTTTAGCAAGCCATTAACATCAAGATAGTTGGGAGATTTCAGTCTTGCAGGATTGTGATCTCTGCAAGTTAACTATTTGTTTCTCGTTTATGGCAGTCAGGGGTGCCTGAGGAGTACTACACAAATTACCGAGGGGAGCGGGTGGAGAGGGGGTGCAAGGTGCCAGCTTTTGCTTTGTCCTCAGCCAGCCTCCTGCTCCCTCATCAGAATCATGAATAACAAGACTATCAGACTGTACATATATTGTAATCTACCAGAGTCGCCTGTTCTTTTAATGGGGAATGAGGAAAGGGTAATGCTGAGGTGAGGTGTCTGATACAGATGTATAGTAGTATATATGTTATTATTTATTTTACTGGTGATTCCATGTACTTCTTTGATTTGAGGATTTATTTCTAACTGCCTCTCTGAAAAGTCCTCATCAAGTATTTTTTCAATAATTACTATATTCGTTCTAGTCTCCCCTTCTATAAATACTATTGGATGAATGAGGGTTTTCCATTTTATTTTTTATTCCTCTATTATTCACATTTTCATTTAGTCTCATAATTTTCTCTGATTTATTTTCAGTTTATGAAGTTCAACTTCAGTTTTATCTGTTATTTAA
The DNA here is from genome assembly GCF_022355385.1 of Mustela nigripes. Taxonomy (NCBI): domain Eukaryota; kingdom Metazoa; phylum Chordata; class Mammalia; order Carnivora; family Mustelidae; genus Mustela; species Mustela nigripes. The sequence goes on from NC_081575.1 coordinate 94,423,712, forward strand.
CTTATTTGGGGTGCCTGGGTGGCTCAGTTGGTTAAGCATCTGCCTTGGGCTCAGGTCATGATCCCAGAGATGCAGCCCTGTGGCAGTATCCCTGCTCAGCAGGGAGTCTGCTTCTCCCTCATCTGCTCCCCCTGCTTGTGCTCCTCTCTGTTGAATATATAAACAAATAAATAAATAAAATCTTTATTTAAAAAAAAACTTCTATGAAGTTTTGAATACCAATAAACACATTTTTATGCCTTTCTTTTTTACTACTTAACATGGTTATGTGGTTTTTGTTCTTTATTCTATTGATATGTTATATTGATTGGTTGTTGTATGTTGAACCATCCTTGGATTTTACGAATAAATCCCATTTGGTCATGGTATATAATCCTTTTGATGTGGATGAAGTTTTAGAATATAAGGAGCTCCAGTGGGGTAGAGTCCAGAGCTGATGACCAAGAAAGAATTCTTGAGACATCTTTGGTGGAAAATGGTGGTTTATTGGGGCACCTGAGTGGCTCAGTGGTTTAACGCCTTTGCCTTCGGCTCAGGTCATGATCCCAGGGTCCTGGGATCAAGCCCCACATTGGGCTCTCTGCTCCATGGGGAGCCTGCTTCCTCCTCTCTGCCTGCCTCTCTGCCTACTTGTAATCTCTGTCTGTCAAATAAATAAATAAAATCTTTAAAAAAATGGTTTATTAAAGCACTGGGACAGGACCCCTGGGCTGAAAGAGCTGTTGCACTGGGGTTGATTATATACTATGGAGTTAAGGGGGAGGTAAGGAAAAAGGGAGGTTTCAAAAGAACTTTCATATGACCTATGGGATACCTAAGGCCTTGCCATTGTCAAGTTAAAGTTGTTTTTCCTTTTAGTAAGGCATTAGCAGTAAGAGTTGGGAGCTTCCTGGAGGAGTATCACATTCCTCCTATCACAAGTCCTTGCCAATGAGCTTTAGGTTTAGAAGAAATTTAACTTTTATTTACATTTCCCTCTGTCTCAGCCTCCCTCAATTTTATCAAGGGAAAAATGATGATAGGGCTTCAGGAACTGAGTTACAGGTCTTTGGAAGTTAGGCTGTTGATAAGAAAGCTTCTTCCTAAGGAAAAAAAAAGAAAGAAAGAAAGATAGAAAGCAAGCTTCTTCCTTGTAAATCACTAGGACATTTGTAAATTGAGGGAGAATCAGGTCTTGCAGGATTGTGATCTCTACAAGTTAACTATTTGTTTTTCCTTTAGGGCAGCCAGAAATGCCTGAGGAATATTACATATATCCCATGGGGGAGGTGTGTGTGAGAGGGGGCTGGGGGTGAGGGAGGGTGGCAGGAAGTTGTTGTGGTGGTGATTGTGGGGTGTCAGCTTCTGTTTTGTCCTCAGCTTGCCTTGTTATTCATTAGCTATTCTAATCAAGGAAAAAGGAAAAAAAAATAAAATGGAGGAAAAGACAGAAAATTAAAAAAAATACAAAGGAAAATATATTAATTTTAGGATGATTTGTTAGACATAAAGATGCCATAAAAATCTAAAACTTTAGATGAAATGGATCACTTTCTAGTAAAATATATAATACCAGAGTTGACTCAAGGAGAATGTGAAAAACAAAAGAGAGCCATATCTGCTAGAGGACATTTGTTGCTACTTCTGGTAAATTGCCCACATTTTCATCTAATTGGCTTGGAGAATCTACCTCCATATTGTAGTATTGAACATGTGGCCAAGGCTTGGATGCCAAGGATCACCTGGACTTGATGTTTGAACAGGAATCCCAATCTGAGTCAATCTTATATATAAAGATTCTTTGTTTAGAATAAGTAAATTTGTAATATATAAAAATGGAGTTGTACTTGGTCATCTTTCTTTGCCACCCTTTGGGAAAAGCTTTCTCAAAAACAAAAATTAAACAAAACAAAAAACACATTAGTATCTGACTTTGTTAATACAAGAATTACAATTGTAGGCCAAGCCCAATGTCTTAAAAAATGAGTCCAAACAGGGTTTATTCTGTTCATTCAGTGGCAGTAAAATACTACTAGTAATTTAGTCAGCTTATTATATTCTGAAAAGTCATTTTGCAAAATTCAATGTCAATTCTAAGTTTTAAATGGAAGTGATTAGCATTTTCTTTTTTAACATGATGGAGAGTATCTTCTTGAAAAAATAGGGATATCAGTGAACTTCCTATTTAACTATAATCATTCAGGGGGTGCTAGATATAAGTCTCAATACTGTATAAGTTTTATGTAAAAATGTACATATTTTAGGAGGATTAAAGAGTTTTTTATTTTTATTCTTACTATGTATTCATTTGGAGGATTAAAGAGTTAAATGAATACATAGTAAGAATAAAAATAAACATGAATATTGGTCTCATTTTAAAATGACGAATTACCTTTTATATGTGAGAAACAGAAGAAAAAGTGAAAAAAATGACAGGTTTCATATTATGTTGTATTACTTGGAACTTTGACAAAATCATTAACTTAGAAAGGCAGGTAACAAGCTGCAATATATGAGCAAACTCTATGATAAAATGGTTAACTATATATATATATATGCACACATATATGTATGTGTATATATATATTATGAGTATATATTTTATATAATATATATTTAAAATTGATATACTCTCATATAAAATATTAAAAAAATTTACGTCACTTAATAAGATGATAAATATAACCAGACAATTTACCAATTCCAATGTGATATGACAAATAAATTTAGCCTCATTAGTAATCAGATAACTTAACATTAAAGCAATGAACATTTTTGCCTATCATTTGACAAAGGATTGTTTCCATCTCTCCCTATTTTCTGGACAAAGAATTATTTTCCCTTTTGTAGTAAGAAAAGACAATGTTGGTAATAATACACTACTTGGTAAGTCTGGCAAATTGTTGGGGAGAATGGAAATGGCTACAAGTTTTTTTTTTTCTTTAAAGATTTTATTTATTTCTTTGACAGACAGAGATCACAAGTAGGCAGAGAGGCAGGCAGAGAGAGAGAGGGGGAAAACAGGCACCCTGCCGAGCAGAGAGCCCAATCCCAGGACCTTGAGATCATGACCCAAGCTGAAGGCAGAGGCTCAAACCACTGAGCCACCCGGGTGCCCCTGGCTACAAGTTTTTGATGTTTTGGCATTATAGAGCAGTGACCTTAAAATTGTTTATCCCCTTTGACCTGATAATTTTTACATCTATACATTTTTTAAGGTAAATATACAGATATGCCTATAAGGATTTTTTGATGTTGCTTAAGATAACAAAAATATGTAAACATTTCAGATGTTCAACACTTTTTTAAAAGACTTTGACAGAGAGAAAGAGAGAGAGAACACAAGCAGGGGGAGTGGCAGGCAGAGGGAGAAGCAGGCTCACCTCTGAGCAAGGAGCCCAGAGTGGGGCTTGATCCCAGGACCCTGGGATCATAACCTGAGCTAAAGGCAAACACTTAAGTGACTGAGCCACCCAGGTGCTACATTCAACACTTTTCTAATTTCTAATAAGTTATATTCATTAGCCGTATGTTAGAGTACTAGGCTTTTTATCTAAAATCATGTTTTTAAATAGAATATTTTAGTTTTTAGAAATGTATATTTAAGTTAGAAAAAGCTCTTCAAATGGACTCTTGGCATTCCTTTCTAGAAATTTTCTATTTTCTTGACTTGTGTTGAAAGACCCGCGGATCTGCCCCCTTGCCTATGTGACCATGCCTCGGCTATTAGGAGAAGGTCTCTTGTTCAAACAGGAGACAAGTGTCATGCCCTAAAAGCCAAGCAGTTACAGAAAGGCAAAAGAGCAGTTACATTGAATTCAACCCTGGGGGAAGGGTCTTTTCACTGCAAGGGGAGGAGGGGGACTCTTACACAACAAAAGAGCAGTTAATTAGTTAACGTTAACGAGGGGGGGGAGTGTCTTTCAGTGTCACATTTTAGTTTTATGATTAATTTTTACCTCTTTTTTCTGTCTTGACTATCTTTGTTACCTCCTTTGTGTCTATCTATAATTGTTCCTTTTCCAAGGGATTCCAAGGATCATTTAGTAATAATGATTACTAAACATACTTTTACAGGCAATATCTTGTACTTCTTTGACTTCACTTAGCATCTTTGTTTTAATTTTAGAAGCTTACTTGATATCCATAGTAGCCAGATAAACATTGCCACTAAAATATGCCTCTGACATCTCAAATCTCAGAGATCCTGGCTGAATTGTTTTCTATTGCTCTACCATGACAAACCAGTTATAATACATTTTTTATATAAGTCCACTCAGTTACATAATGAGAAATTTGAGGTCATCTCTAAATTATCCAAGCTGCCACCAAATATCACTCTGCTTCTTTAATATTATGTACTTGAATCATGTATTTCCACATCTCATTTGCCACACCATTATTTCAGGACTTTATACTTTTTTCATCCAATTAATGCCATAACTCTATAAGTGGGACAATCTGACTTTTCCACAGTCTGTTCTGCATTTCCCTGCTGGCATGACTGTTCTAGAAATTGAATAATTTTTTTCCTCTTACTAAAATCACATCAACTGTGCACTGCTTAGAGGATCTAGTTCAAGTCTTCAGCATGATATACTGAAGTCATTTGTTACCTCTTTGGCCTCATCACTTCATATTTTGCTAATATGTTTAGACCTTTTCCTCTTCTACCCCAGAGTATGATGAGTACTGATCCCTGAATTTTCAGTGTTCTGTTATGCATTTCTACTCTTGCATGTAGTGTTCATTTTGCTTAGAATAAAATTAATGACCTCATTTCATTGGTCAATTACTACTAGTACTGCTAGGTACAACTCAGATATCACCTAACTTTGGGAGTTTTGACTTATTTTTTTTTTTTTTTTAAGATTTTATTTATTTATTTGACAGAGAGAGATCACAAGTAGGCAGAGAGGCAGGCAGAGAGAGAGAGGAGGAAGCAGGCTCCCTGCTGAGCAGAGAGCCCGATGCGGGACTTGATCCCAGGACCCTGAGATCATGACCTGAGCCGAAGGCAGCGGCTTAACCCACTGAGCCACCCAGGCGCCCTTGGGAGTTTTGACTTATTAATGTAGATTGTTCCTTCTAGGCCATTCAATTTTGCCTTATATCCAGAAGATATTAGGGCATTCAGCTCTAAGAGTATCCATCGCACACAGCGTCAGCATATGTTTATCTGCTTTCTTTAAAATTCAATACATTTCTTAATGATAAGTGTTATATTTCTTAACTACAATCCTAACATCCAGCATTAGGCCTGGCACATTCTGGATAAGTATGTATGTGTTGAATGCATGAATTAATGATCTGGAAAAGGTTTGGCAGATATTATAACAGGCAAGAAATATTACACAAATATGTTAACTAAGTGAAAGAAGTCTAGGCTGAAATAAATCAAATCCAGGGTGCTGGGTAGCACTATCAAAATAAGTTTTCTCTGGAGAATAAAGGGTGAAAAATAAGCCTGGGATGCTAACATTAGCCCAAAATTCTGAAACTGAACCAAGAACTCTTTTTGGTAAAATTTTTGTTTGTTTGACATGTTTTAATTGAGTATATGCTACACACACACACACACACACACACACACACACACACACATGCTGATGCCATAACTATGCTAGTTTTTAGAAATGTAGCAATAATAAAAAGAAAGCTCTTACGGGGAGCTTCTGCTTTGGAGTGGGAGTGGGGAAGAACACAGGTACAAGATAAATAAAAATATGTTTTAGAGATAAGTGTCATAGCAACAACAAAAAATACTTTGAGGATAGACACAGGGCAGAGGTGGTGGATAGCTGTGTTGTGATCAGTGATGTCAGAATGGATAACCCAGAACCCATAGTTGGCTGATAATTAGTGTCTGTCCTGTATGAATGACGGATTCTCATCTTTCAAAACAGGAATTTCCTGAAAATGCTTTTCCAAGCCCCCACATTTTTGTGGCGATGTTAAAGATCCAGGTTTCATAACTAAAAATGGAGAGTTTCAACTGTCATGTAAAAGGAGAGTCTCTTATTATTTCACAGTGAAAAAGCCCAAGTTAGGATGGGAAAGAACTTTCAAATCTTAAAGTTACAAAAAATACAGTTCAGATTTCCATTCAAAATTCTCATACCAGAACATTTCTTATAGAACAGATTATACATTTACCTCATGTAATGAAAAGATGTAAAATGGTTAACTGTTGTAAAGATACTGCAGATGAAGATACTGAGAGCTTAAAGCAAGGTGATGACAGAAATGTGTATTTCCAAAAAATTTCAGAAATATTATATATATTTCAGAAACATTATATTCCTTTGTGGAATTTTCAGTACATGCAGTGTTTTGATGTTTATATTGTTATATGCTCAAACTTGTTTGCACTTATGAAAGGATTTTTATTCTTCATGGAAGATTGAGAGCACAACTTGTTTTTATGGTTAACCAAAAAAGATACTTTATGTTACTATCAGAGACCTATCCATTGGCTATAAGTGCTTTTAAAAAGAATTTTATTATTCAGATAAGGTGTTCTTTTTTTAAGTAGGCCAGAATAAACAGACAAATAAATAACTAGGAATAAAATAAAGGAGAAAATTGTTAAGAAGGAAGTATTTATGTTCACACTCATGAGTATAACTGATGCTATGGATTTAAATGATAAATTATAATGTAAAAAACAGATCAAGTGGAGATTAGAAAATTCAGGTACAAGTCTTCCCAGCTTCTGATATTTGGTAGGGCAGATATAGATGAGAGTGATTTGGGAGCTCAATCTAATACTCAGCAATTGCTTTGAAACAAAAATAAGCTTTATAATTTGAAAGTCGATATTAAATTGTGCTTATGATAAAAGCAGCATACAGTAGTAGAGTGGGATCAGTTGATTTTAAGTAAAGTTAAACTGTTAAGATATTGGCAGTTTTTCAAAGAGGAAGGATATTGTCTTTTTGAAGCTTTGATAGCAAGGATTAGTTAGGGATTCCATTCTAGGCAAAAATGGTAGCCAAAGGTCAAGTATTGTATTTTTTGCAGGATCAAGAATATAATAAATTTATAGTAGGCCTAGGAGTAAGATACTGAGCCATTTAGGGCTCATTATAATATTTTTCTGGGCATAGGATGAATCATAGATGAGAGGTTGATTAGTTTTCTATTCTGCATGGGAAACTGGCACAAGGGGCACCTGGGTGGCTCAGTGGGTTAAGCCTCTGCCTTCGGCTTGGGTCATGATCTTGGAGTCCTGGGATGGAGCCCCACATAGGGCTCTCTGCTCGGCAGGGAGCCTGCTTCCTCCTCTGTCTCTCTCTCAGCCTGCCTCTCTGCCTACTTGTGATCTCTGTCTGTCAAATAAATAAAATCTTTAGAAAAAAAATCTTAAAAAAATAAATAAAATCTTTTAAAAAAACTGGCACAAATGTAGGGACTTAAAGCAATATCCCTTTATTCACAGGTCTATAAGTCAGAATACTGGCATGAGGTGACTTGAGTTCTCTGTTAAAGGTCTTAAAGGCCTGAAATCAGTATTAAAAACATTTTCAGATAATTTGAACATCTAATTCATTTTGGGATTGGCATCATTCACCATTTCTCATTCAAGTTGTCATGTATCTGGTTCTTGGTATGAAAGGTGATATTTTATTGTCCCTTGAACACTTTGGCTATTATGTTAAGCTACTTTGGTTCCTGTTTAAACTTTGTTTTTGGTTTTGTTTAAATTTTATCTGGTATTTAGTTTAGATTTGGCGCACAGTGCCTCTTCTACTTTTGTGGACTGTGGTTCCATGACACCTTTGTGTTAGAACCTTTGTGGTACTATTTTGTCTGATTTATCTTATACAGGTAGGGTTAGTACAGATCTGTGTTTGTGCTGCTTCTAGATGGGGGAAGGGTAGCTGTGTTGCACTTGGATAAAGAGCACTTCCTGGGCCAGGAACTTGTGTCAGGATCTCCCTTGTCTGTATGGGATGGTGATTATTTACAAAGTTGAGAGCTTTTTGTGGTGTTGGTAGGTATAGGCAAGTTGCCTGGTATCTCTGGGTATGGCAGAGGAGTCTCGGACCCAGCTAAAGAGAAGACCATTTTTAAAGGTGGGAGCTTTATACAGTGGGATCACTTTTGCTGGTACCCTTGATCACCAGTATGGTATGTCTGGGTGGGGAAAGGGGGCCTCAGGCCCAGTGGGGAAGGAAAGCACTTCTCCAGGTCACTTAATTGTCAACAGGGCTTCCAATTTTCTCTCTTTACAGCTTCTGCAGGGCTCATCTGGTGTTTTCAGTGGGACTTCCATTTGATCTGATGGAGGAAGAGCCTGTTAGAACTGCTTTCTGTTACTAAGTTGGGAGTTAGGAAGTGCTGAGCCTGGGTCACCTTTTTATTTGGAGGGATCATAAGATGTCCTGCCATGAGGTTGTTCATCCATTCCAAAGGTCCCTAGCCAATTCACTTTCCCCTTTAGAACTTTCAGAGTTCTCCTGTGGTTGTCTCATGTTATTTCTAGGATATATAGTTGTACTTATAGAGGGGGGAGCAGAGAGAGAGGAGTATAAACTATCTTATCTGGACTAGAAATCCTGTGACTTTTAAGGACTCACCTGATTAGGTCAGGCTCATTCTGGATAAGCTCCCAATCAACTGTACCATACATCATAATGTAGGAATGGGAATGGTAGTCTATCACATTCACAGGTGATACTCTAAAAGTCACTGGGGGCCATTTTAGAATTCTACCACAGAAAGCATTTGTGAATGTACTGAAGTATTGATTAGGTAGTTATCATCTGGAAGGTTGGAACACATTAGTGTAGCAAGAAGACAAGTACTGCTCTAATTATTCCTCTCTTTAAATGAAATAGATGTAGTATCAGAAATACTTAGTAATAATCAGAATATTCAAACAACTTTCAGAATTTAATGTGAATATCAGAGGTTCATTTAAGACTTTATTTCCAGCCATGCAAATATCTTCTGTGTGAAAAATATTCTAGCTCAAAGATGTACTAAAAGACTTCACTAGTATACCCTGTTTATATTTTATGTTTCTGTGTAATTACTGTAGCTGCCAGTAATTCACATAGAAAATGAAGGTCGGGGTGCCTGGGTGGCTAAGTTGGTTAAGCATCTGCCTCCTGCTAGATCATGATCTCAGGGTCCTGGGAATGAGCCCCACATTGGGAACCCCTGCTCAGAGGGAGTCTGATTCTTCCTCTCCCCTTCCCCATGCTCGTTTTCTCTGTCTCAAATAAAATAAATAAAATCTTAGAAATGTCAGTGATGATTCTGACTTTAAATTTTTAGAGAAAGTTTATACTTAACACTGACCATATTTATATAGGTTTCTCAGTGTATAAAGTTTATGACTGTTGCTTTTGTCAAAATACAGTTTACTCTCAACTAAACCAGGATTGAAAATTTTAAGCAAAATTTGCTGGTTTGGCCAATATACAAAAAACAAAAACAAAAACAAAAAATTAAAAACTCCAGTTTCCAGGCTGAATTAGGAGAAAAGTCCTTACTATGTTTGGATTGGAAGAGAAGCATGACCTAAAATTTGATTTTTTTTAAAAAGATTTTATTTATTTTTTGACAGAGAGAGTGAGAGAGCACAAGCAGGGAGAAGAACAGAGGGAGAGGGAGAAGCAGGCTTCCTGCTGAGCAGGGAGCCTGACACAGGGCTAGATCCCAGAACCCTGGCATCATGACCTGAGTCGAAGGCAGATGCTTAACCTGAGCCACCCAGGTCCCCCTAAAATTTGATTTTAAAGTGTCATGGTTTGGGGTAATACTTTGATAGGGTTGATTAGAATTGAATTAGTTAAGCATGCTTTTGAACTCCAGCTTTTCAGATTACAACTTGGGAGGCTTTGTACTTTGGATCATTCACATAAAGATTAAGATCTATAAACCATAATATACCTTATAAGAATAAAGCATATGTTTTTAAAAATTATATGAACTTAACTTATAAATAAAAAGAAATTCAGGTCACCTGGGTGACTCAGTCTGTTAAGTGTCGAACTCTTGGTTTCAGCTCAGGTCGGTGATCTCAGGGTCATGGGCTCAAGCCCTACATCCTGCTCTGTGCTCAGCAGAGTCTGATTTGAGTTTCTCTCCCTCTGCCTCTGTTCCCTGTGTCCCCCATCCTTCCACTCACACATACATCTAAAGAAAATTAAAAAAAAAAACAAACAAAAAAAAACCTGAGACTTGAATGTACTTATAAAGCAAAAATTGGAGAAGTACATATACCGGCTTTTTTCCTTAGTTGATTACAATCACAGCAAAGCAAAGTGTGACATGTTTAAGAGCAATGTCATTAAATTCTAAATTCTATGGTTTGTCATCTCATCACTTCTAAAGATAAAATGTACTTGTTCTCTTCTTCATGATACCAGTTCTGAGTAGATGAAAGGAAAATTAAAAGAAGATTGTTAAACAGCCGAGTTAAAGAACAGAATGGAGGACAAGGGGAAGAGGCAACTACTCCCTCTTTATACACCTTCAAGCCTAGAGTTGATAATACTGGCTTCTCACAGCTGCTAGCCTCAGGGAATTCATCATCTCTTTGTTTCCTTTCATTCTTTACACACTTTTAGTAAATAGTTTCTTCATTAAACTCTATTTCATCACCCTTTTCAAGTGTGCCATCAATTTTTGCCCAGGACCCTAAATGATATATTAGTAGTAGAAAATGGGAGAAACTTTAAGGTAGTGTTAAGGGTTGGGATAAACTGCTGGGAAGAGAGATAGGAAGACAAAGTTTTAAAAGCTTTTCTATGGCATTCTATGAATGTAATGACTTTTTTATGTGAGTGATTCTAATAAATTCTTAATGTTCCTGATTATTCTGGTTGTGTTCCTCTTTGTATGCACACTTAAGATGAGACATGGCTGTGAGATGTCTGGGATTTGCACGACTAGATAATTCTGTTAGTTTCCATCTGGATTGATTATCTATTAAGACATTTCTCCCATGGAATCAGAACATCCCACCCTAGTGTACCTGCTAAGTTTCTTTTGAAATTCAGTGATCCATTATAGTGGGAAATTTGTTTTTCCACTAAGATAGGACAGTACTGTTTGGTTTTTTATATATTTTCTTTTATTTTGGAACAGAAATTGAGGAAAGTTCAATCATTCCTTCAGGAAACAATGATTCAGTACAGATTGTTACATTGGGATTCAATTTTAGATCAGATTCAGATTCTTATATTTAACAGGACAATATCGCTGTCAGGTAAGACAGCATTTTTTTTTTTTTTTAATTCTGGAAGAGAAATTGGGGAAAGTCCAAACATTCCTTCAGGAACCAGTGATTCAGTTCAGATTATTATATGGGGATTCAATTTAATTTTTAAATTTTTTTTCAGGATTCAATTTTAGATTAGATTCAGATTATTATATTTAAAAATCAGTCCAAAAGTTGTTTACAATCAGACAGGTGACTACTGTCTGTCTATCACTATAATTGTTTGTATAGCTGAGAATTCAGATCTCAATTAGAATTTTCTCTTTCACCAGACTCTACTGCTTTCCTACGACAAATAGGACAGGTAGAGTTCTCCAACAGCCAGCGATCGATACAGTGGATATGAAATTCATGGGAGCAAGGTAGGATGCGTAGTCTGTTGCCTTCTGTATACTCTGTGATGCAAATACTACAGGCTTTTAATGCACCACTTTTACCAAAAGATCTTACAGCCAAGTTGTCAATTTGTGCTTTGGTGAGTCCTGTAGTTCGGTCATGATAGTCTTCATTCAAGAGAAAAAAATGGTCCAGATTAAGGGAGGTCCAAGAGTTACTTTCATCAAATATTATTGGGCTCATAGGTCTACTTTCTTGCCTGGCTTCTGATGGTGAGCCTGATGATAAGCTTATTTCATTAGTGCCGTCAAACATCAGTGATCTAATTTCTGAATTTTCATCACTGGAGCTGGAACTGGAAATAGGACTAGAATTGAAACTAGTTATGTAGCTGGAATTTGAACTAGAAATCAATGGAAAACTTGAATGGAAATCAGAACTAGTAGTTGAATTGGAACCAGAACTAGTCCTATCACCAGAACCATCTCTTTCATTTGGTGACTCTGCCCTTTCCATGTTTTCACTTGGGGGTGAGATGCTATGCACCAAATCACTATCACTGTCCATAAGGTCAATTGAGCCACTGAATGTTGTCACTGTCTGCGTTAATGTGCTCTGAATTGTAGTAGATATTGTATCATTTAAATCAGTATTTAAAATTCTGTGGATGGGAATTCCGATGGTACTGAGATATGCTGTTGCATCTGTCTGCTCAAAAGATGGAAACATATTCCAAAGTCCTCCTTGTTCACTTTCTAAAGTTGGTGTCTCACATGTTAACGGAGTTCTGCTAGCTATGCTATCACTATGAGAATATGCCCCAAGATGAACTTGTCCTACTTCAAGATTGAACAATATGGTTGAACTTATCTGCTCCACTTCCCAAGATTCACCATCACTGGTTGTATCTGGAGAACTTTCTTCTTGAACAGCATTCCTTGTTCCAGAAGTTGAAAAAAGACCACTATTTTGTGGCTCAGTTCCAGTTATTTGCTGTCCAGATGTTTCTTGGTGCTGAATTCTAGAATATAACTCATTCTCCTCTTCCAGAAGCTGCTCAAAAGTCTCAGGTGCTATACTCTGATGAAATCTTAGTAAAAGATCACTCCATGAATTTGGAGCTGAACTACTTTCAATTCTTGCTCTGGTTCTTCGATGCTCTGGGCTCCTACTTCTTGCTCTTCGCTGACCTCTAGTGACTGGTACTTCTATTAATGCTTCAGTTGTACTTTGTTCTGACATAGGTGGTCTTATAAATGTTGATTCAGACTGTGTATTTTCCGCTTGCCTTTGGATGTTTTCTATATTGTCTCCTCTGGGAAATCTTGTAGATGGTACATCTTTGTTCTCTGGATTTGGGCTCCCATTATTAACATTAAAATTCATTTCTAAACCAAATCTGGTATTATTGTTATTTGAATTAATCTGGCTCAGTTCTTCCCAAATTTGGTGTTCTGTTTGCCTACTTGTCACATTTTCAGTTTGTTGGAAAGAGTTAACCCAGTTTAATAGAGAGTCACCACTAGATGAATTATCAGAAGAATCTCCTCCACCTGTTAACAAAAAAAAGTGGTGGCAGAAAGGAACTACCAAAATTAGAAGCATCATAAAATAGTACTCTGAAACCTTGTTTCAAAAGCAAACAAAAAATTAGAACTTTAATACTCAGATGTTCTTAATATATTTCACATTTATAGAGTTAATATTTTGTAAACTATATTTTCTAGATTTACAAGTGAAGGCAGGACAGTTTGAGTTCCTTCTGAAAAGTTAGTTAATCCTAGGTAAATTTAGAGAATTTTTTTAAAGGAATCTGGAGTAAGTCTGTTTTCAATATTTCATCTTATGCATGGCCCTGTGTACCACCATGGGAGGAGAATCAAGAGACAACATTTTTTCACTCCACTGTCAAAACACTAATGCAATTAAAAAAGGTGAAGGTACCGCACTAGTATTTTAGTTCAATTTACATTATTGCCTAATTCTCATTAGCATACAACATTACTTCTTCTAGGCTCTTAAGTGTTTATGGTAATATATAAAGTTTAAAAAAAAAATATAAGACCATTGTAACCATTGCTCAAATTTAAATAAAGTTTATAGGTTTTAAAGTTTTTGAATACTTCTTGATGTTACCAGATTTTAAGTTGACATGAAACTGAAGGTCAGCTCAAATGGAGAGACTGAACCTAGCATAGTATATATGAAGCCATATTTAAGAACTGAACTATTATATATCATCTTCTTTTGATCGTAAAGTTCTCAACCTTAGCACTGTTGACATTTTAGTGTTGGATGAGTCTTGGTTTTGGGGAGCTATCTTATACATTGTGAGGTGTTTGGCAGTATCCTTGGCTTCTGCCTGCTATTTGCCAGTAACACCCACTCATCAGTTTTGACAATCAAAATATCTCCAGACATTGTCAAATGTCCCTTGGGGGTTGGGAGCAAAATTACTCCCAGTTAAATAGAGAATATAATATTTTTTGCTGGTGAGTAAGTCCATGTCTTTATAGAAAAAATAATTCAGGAAGTAGGAGGAACTTTTAGTTGAGGTGGAAAACCAAGAAAAATAATAAGCTATTTCACACTGTTTCCCAATTAAAGTAACGCAAATATGAATTGGGGGAAAAACATATCTCAACATTCTCCCCCCAAATCAGGTAAATATCAGTTCTTTTTAATGAGAAGTTACTTAGCACCAAATTAATGTGTGCCACTTTTGTTTTATCTTTGGCTGACTCTACTCTGAAGTTCCTTACCCGTCCCATTCTATTCTCCCTAAAAGTGAAATATACCTGTATTTTTATCTGAATTTTGTGGTGGGTTGTCTTTAATACGTTGAAGTCTCCTCTGCAATTCTTCTAATGTAGTTTCACCGGGAATGCCTAGTAAATCGTTATCCCTCATTAGCTTGTAATCTTCTTCACTCAGGTTATTTACAAATTGATAGAAATCTTCTTCCCGGACCAGTCGGTCCCTCTGACTTCTGCGTAGGGCTGCAGATTTGTCTTCATCGTCGAAACCTGAATTTTCCATCTTGATGAGCAAGTGGAAGATATCTGACTTTTACGCCATGCTGTTGAAAAACAATAACTGAGTTTTGATTTATATTCAAAATAAATCTATGAAATAGATTTATGAATAATCTATGAAATATACTAACTGAATTCTCTTTCTGCTCAGGTTGGAGTGTGGCAGGACCAGATGCGGTTGGATCTGCCTCCGCGTAGGTTTCTTCTGCCTCCCTGACCGCAGGCTCTGTGGCTTCTGATGAGTCCTTAGTTGAGAACTGCCTTTATGTAGGAGCTTGCTAGACACCGTTGCCTAGGTATCCATTATCTTCCCCTTTGTTACCAACTAGGGACTATATTCAGGGTAGGTTTCATTTTCATTTAAACCAGCAAATACTACAGAAGCTTACTGTGTGCCAAGCACTGTCCTTCACCTCTTTTTATCTGCATGAGCCTATTCCCCGGCTTTCAGGAGGCTTTTCCAGGCTCTGCTATACTCTTACTATTTGGATATTAAATTAAAGAACCCGAATATAGTTACTTATACTACATATGACTGCCTTCTTCAAAATGTCACACCAAAGTCATTCTAGTCAAGTGTAACAATTCTCATTTTCAGGTGCCCAGGGAAGTCTCTCTTTTCTCCTCATGAATTCCTCAAATCATAGATACTCAGTAAGAAAACCCACGTTTTTTGATAATTTACCAGAGCTATAGCTGAATTTCTTTTGCTGGGTCTTTTCTTTCTCACTCTTTTATTATCATTTTTTTAATTTATTATTTTAAAATATTTTTAATCCTTTTCACTCTTAAATCCTTTCACTCTTATTATACAGTCCCTCAAACTTCTGTTAAAGCAAAACATAACAAAAACAAAAACTTCGGCAGGCTTTCTGGTCAATTCTTTAAGGAATTTTCCACAAAAACATAGTTTCATTTTTGTTCTCCTTTCTCATAAATATTATAAATAATTCTTAATTAGTCAGAACTTCGCAGGCACTTTTAAAACAAAAGAGTTGCCTTGCCTATTGAAATGTGTACTGATTCTGCTAATTTTGTTCCATGTATGTTAGTGCAGCCAGGATGGCACGGTAATAATGCTCAATGGCAGTGCTGTCTGAAGGAGACCTAGAAGAGTTTTTGGACTTGTTAATCTTACCAGTCCCTCTTAACACTTGTTTTGGAATCCTTCAAGTTGTTCGTGTAAAGACAAGATTTGGCTATGGAATTTGAAATATTATTCAACTGGACTTAACAGTGAATCTGTCCAGCCTAAACAGTCAGTTAATATCCACTAGAGATATGTCAAATATTGCAGAAGTCTGTATTCCCAAGTAATTTATTTTCCAGATGATGGAACTATCACATAGAAACTGTGAAAATACAATATATTATATGTGATAAGAGATTTATATCTATAATATTGTATAAGTACAAGGAAATTTGTGATGTTATTTAATGGGGGTTAGGGAATAGTTCACAGATAGTACATTTAAATCTGGATCTTTAAATATAATTATGAGTTTCTACTGGTGGAAAGTGTCAGTTGTGTATGTGTTGGTGAAGAGAGAGTATGTCAGACTGAAGGAATAGACCTAAAAGACATTGGCTTCTTTGGGGAACTGTGGCCACAATATTGGAGTTGGGGTGGAAATGATATGAAATTTATTCCAGAAGAAATAATTGATATAGATTATAAATTGAGTTTTGAGTTTTCCCTGTAAGAAATAGGGCACATATTGAGATGTTTTATTATTTTTTGAGTACAGATAATGGATTTTATTTTAGCCTGCTTAGTGTCCACTTAACATACTTATGATAATAGCATCCTGATTTTCTCAAAGGAAAAACCCCTTTTTCAATCTTAGTCAAGTTGGTTTAGGTTCAGCTGAATTCACTGCCACAGATGAAGGAAAGGGCACATAATGCAGTCATGTCTAATCAATAGATCTCAAATTGCTGGTTATGGTAGCTGGTTCAAGCATGGATATGTGACCAAAATGATATTTAAAAGTTAAATCTGGAGGGGGGGCACCTGGGTGGCTCAGTGGGTTAAAGCCTCTGCCTTTGGCTCAGGTCATGATCCCAGGGTCCTGGGATCGAGCCCCGCATCGGGCTCTCTGCTCAGTGGGAAGCCTGCTTCCTCCTCTCTCTCTGCCTGCCTCTCTGCCTGCCTCTCTGCCTACTTGTGATCTCTCTGTCAAATAAATAAATAAAAATCTTTTTAAAAAAAGTTAAATCTGGGGTGCATGGGTGGCATAGTTGGTTGTGTGTCTGACTCTTAGTTTGGCTCAGGTCATGATCTCAGGGTCATGGAACTGGGCCCTGTATTGACACAAGGCTCCTTGCTCAGCAAGGAGTCTGTTTGGATTTCTCTCCCTCACCCCCCCCCCCCCCCCCCCCCCCCCCCCCCACACCTCCCTGTGCTCTCCCTCACAAATAAATAAGTCTTTAAAAATTTTTTTTAAAAAGTTCAATCTGAGATATTACTTATAACTATTAAAAATGAAAAAAATATTTTTTAATGTGGTTGCTAAGCTGGTAGGATGTAAACCTGAATATGCTTGGGGTTATCTTGTACACCCAAGAATGAGGAAAATCAATATAAAGTGACAGAGAACAACAGATGAAGAAAGGGCCAGATACCTAAGAAAAAAATTTGAGAAATACCTGAAGCTAGATATGCCTTAGGATCTTTAGATCTGTAAACCAATGTATTTCTTCTTTTTTTCCTAAATGTAAAGCTTGTGTAGAATTTTTGTCACTTAAAATAGAAAGAAGGTTCCTAATGGTTGAAACAAGAGAGTGATATGATCAGTGATCTAGTCAGATGTCAGGAAGTAATTTTTAATAAATTTGCCACCTAAAACTTATTTTCTGTTGTCCATTTTATAAAGTTTACTTGTTTATGTAAGTTTAATTGGGTTTAGTTTTTTATGAAAATACAAGAATACAGATATTTTGTCATTTACTTAATAGGTATCATACACTGAAATTGTTTATAATTGAGTTGAAACAAATGAGCAATCATTTTCATTTGATTATGAATCAAATATGGTTAGCATATACTGTTAATCTGTTAAATAAACTTCCAAATTCTCTGTGCCATGAGATCCTTTCAATGTGTCCCTATTTTCTTATGTGTTTCACATATTATCCAGTGTATTCTAATACCTTGGCCCAATAATGGTCATTTAATTGTCAAGTGAAGAGAAAATATCCTGAAGTAAATTACCACTGAGCATTTGGTTTATTTTAGAAATGGGATGGTTCTTGTAGGAACTAAAATGTTTTTCACTGATACCTTAAAAATAGTGAGATACTGTTATGTAACCAATTAGCTCCCTGATGGGATTTTTGGATGCCTAAGTTTAGCAAAGTCTTAATTAGTGTGAGTAGGTATGTGCTTGTGTGTGCACAAACACATATAGGTGTGATGTATTTAAACATTTAAAATAGATGTTTGGTTAGGTTAATAACCATTGGCTCAAGTCTAGTTTCTGGGTACTAGTAATAGGTTTATTTCAGTTAAGTCTTGACATTTCCTTTGCAGTGTGAATGTACTTCATCTCAAACATTGAGTTCCTATAGCATTATCATTGTTGTCTGCTTTAAGGTCTTGTTTTTAATATTTGTTATCAAATATCACAATTGATGTTTCCAAACATTATTTGAATTCAATATATTTAAAAGCAATATGCTTGAGGCAATTCAGTATATAAGAAAGTATTAGGTTGAGAATTTAGAGACCAAGGTTGAAGACTAATCATTAATTCTTATTTACCCAATGATTTAAACTCTCTAGACTCCCATTTCTGAAACTTTAATATGACAAAGTTGAATCTGTTTTTCAAAGTTTGATTTAGTCAGTTGCTTAGAGAATTAAGCAGTGGGAATTGAATGTAGTACCTGAACCATAGTGATGGATTGGCAACTATGAAGTAGAAAGGAAAGGTTGAGTGGGGATTAAGTTAGTGCCACAGTGCTTAGCTAACAGAGAGGCAAGAGAATCAGAACAGGTCCAAATTCCAATATCAAGCTAGGGATAACTGTCTCCTAGAACATTAATCCAAAGCCAGTAAGTTGAAATGGAGTATTGAGCCATAGAAGACAATTCCAGAGTTGAGGCAAGGTCATGACAAGCTTGGGGATCAAAGCAATGGGGTAGTAGCATATGTGTATAACTTTGATTTTAGCTTGCTAAGTTAAAATATTTATGCCTTGGATCTCTGTCAGTTGGTCCTCAGTTGTCTTAATATTTTTGTTTATAAGACATTTTAAATGTATGACCTCAATATTTTTTGTTTCACAATTTTATGAATGAGAATATAATCACAACAATTTTAAATTTTTAAGACACCATGAAAAACATTTTAATTAAATTTTGGAAGGTAGTCACAGTACAGTGTAAGCATAAGCAAAAAGATAACAGCATGTTATTAGTACTTAGTACATATAAAGTTACACATTATTTGCTTCTTAATATTTTTCGTATTTAAATTAATAAAATAAGATGATCAGATTTACCATTTTGAGGGTGAGGGGAAAAACAAAGGCATATTTATCATCTGCTATATGTGCTCACTGTATGCTTTGTTATATATACATTTGTATATACATGCAAGGCGTAGGTGACTAGAGGTGTAATTGTTAGACTTTTTAATAAACTGGATAGCTATTAGTTTCTTTGCAGTACATCATCTTAACATAGGAGCAATCAGGAAATAACTAAGCATTCTACACTAGGAAATAACACCTTAACAGCTAAGCAGCATTACTCAACTGCTATACAACTATGTCTAGTGCACAAAAATACATACCCATTTAATCGATAGCCCTTTAATTTGATAACCCTTTAAAAAATCAGTTCTTTTCACTTTAAGTGTTATTTATTTATTTTTTTAAAGATTTTAATTGAGAGAGAATGAGAAAATGTGCAAGTTGGGGAGGGGGAGAGGGAGAGGGAAGATGTTAAGCAGATTCCCCTTTGAGGTGGGAGCCTGACAAGGGGCTCCATCCCAGGACCCTGTGATTATGACCTGAGCCACAGAGAGTGGGCTGCTTAACTGACTGAGCCACCCAGGTGCCCTTAGTAGGCCTGTCTCTCTCCCCCTCCCTTCCTTTCTCCCTTTTTTTTTTTGGAGTAGTCCTTTCTTTGAAAAGGATGATGGCAATGATGAAATGATGAGTCAATTACTAGACAGTTTTTAACTACCCAACAAGAAAAGGCTGAATGTATTTTCTTAAATTAGGAGGTTACAAATTAGATCAACAATCTGTTGACTTTTTTTTTAAAGATTTTATTTATTTATTTGATAGCGAGAGATCAAAAGTAGGCAGAGAGGCAGGTAGAGAGAGAGAGGGAAGTAGGCTCCCCATGGAGCAGAGAGCCCGATGGGTGGCTTGATCCCAGAACCCTGAGATCATGACCTGAGCTAAAGACAGAGGCTTAGCCCACTGAGCCACCCAGGTGACTCAACAATCTGTTTACTTTCAAGCACAAAGTCAGCAGTATATAAAGGAAAATAAAACTTTACCTGAAATATCAAATCAGTAAAAACTTTAAGTTGCTCACTTCACTAACTTTACTTCTTACTGGAAAAGCTTTTAATCCACCATTTGTAATTTGACCAAAATTTTTTAAAAGAGCTATTTTGTGAATGTGTCACAGACACAAGTGACAGAGCCCTACTTTTTTGTAAAGGACCTTACTCTCAATAAAATCACGAGTTTTTCAGTTAAAAAAATGATATTTAAATAACAGCAAGGGCAAAAAATGTTTACCACTTAATGCAAAATTTAGAAGTATAAACTTAGGCAACATGTTAAAGAATGAACTTCTTAAGCTCTAGTAGCTTGTTTTAAAACCTTTTGATCAACTGAGTATATTGTTCCCCTTCCCTCCCCTTCCATGAGTTCTCAGTTAGGTTGCTTGCTGACTCATAACCTAAGAGGGCACCACTCCTTCTTCTTCAGGAAACCTGAAGAAATTCTTAGATTACAATCTGGACTTGGATTTCCTTTCTGGTGGAAGGCTTCTGGACCTAGACCTGGACCTGGTTGGGAAGGAAGAATTGGACACTGAGGGCGACTTGGACTTGGATCATTGGGTAGATCTGGATGTAGAGGTCGATGGTGATCTACTGTAAGAGCAAGAATGAGACTTTATGTGAATGAAGCCAGATCTGCCCTGAAATCAGGATCAGCTTCTACTGTTGGAATGGCTTTGTTGCTTACGTCTTTGGTTCTGGCATTCGTGCCTGTGGGGAGGAGCTTTCTGGCAGCAGTGGCCACGACAGGAATCTAGTGGGCAACTGATGTGTGCCATCTGTATCCACAGTTTGTGGTCATCCAGCACGATCCCATGAAGGGCATCCATGGTGGTAGGGCACTTGTGGAAGCGGATGAAGGCAAAGTCACAGGACTCTAGTGAAGTGGCCCTGCAGGATGTACACATTGCTGATGCACCCATACTTCTCCAAGACTTGCTCCATGGTGTTGGCTCAGGTGTGGTAAGTCAGGTTGTTCACCTTCACAGAGATCATAGCCTTTGAGAGCTCTGCCTGAGCACTGCAAACTGAGCCTCAGAAACTGAAAATCTGGGAAGACTGTAAGTTGGCCCAGGTGACTGCAATGGTTTTCTCGTGTTTGTTGAGGAAAAAAAGGCTCCTTTTTTTGTGCATGTGTCACTTGCCCTCTGTGTGTGGGTGCTTAGAGACACTAGAATGTTTGACACAGCTCTGCCTATCTCCAGATCTGAGACTGCCTAAGAAACAACTCCTTACCATTTTTTTTTTTAAAGATTTTATTTATTTATTTGACAGAGAGAGATCACAAGCAGGCAGAGAGAGGAGGAAGCAGGCTCCCTGCTGAGCAGAGAGCCCGATGCGGGCCTCGATCCCAGGACCCTGAGATCATGACCTGAGCCGAAGGCAGCGGCTTAACCCACTGAGCCACCCAGGCGCCCTTAATGAATGTTCAGGATTATAACATATCTTTTTGTGACATTTTCGGTGTATTTCTAAACACTGAGTTGTAATTTAAAAGCATATACTATAGGTATAATTATGTGATGTGAAATACATTGCAATGCTGACTCCTATAGGCTAGAAACATTTGTCTACTTAGAGACAAAAACAGGAAAGAAACAAAATACCAAAACAAATCATGGACAAATAAGATGATTCAGTTATAATAACAGGTCAAGAGAGATTGAGAACTACTTGCAGGGTATGAACTGTGATCAGAAATTCAATAAGGACCTCCTTTTCTGTTTGAAAATGAGTCAAAGGCGCTATGATCTATGATTCCAAATTATATAATTTAATATAACCCAGTTTATTAGAATTTACTTTTTCCTCATTAATTGATGGAACATACCCTCTGATAGAGTAAGCTCCTTTGACATAATTTACATAAAAATTTTTTTTTAGGGCTGCCTGAATTGCTCAGTTTTTCGAGGGTCTGACTCTTGATTTCAGCTCAGGTCATGATCTCAAGGTCGTGGAATTGAGCCCTATCTCTCTCTGGCTCCACACTTAGGCTGCGTCTTTCTCTCTCTCCCACTGCCCCTCACCCCCCAATTCTCTCTGTCAAATAAATCTTTAAAAAAATGTTTTTATAACTAGTAATTATATTTCATCAAATTATTGACAAGACATCTTTCTTCATGAATCATGTCAATTGCACTTCAATAAATGGGCTTCATAATCACAGGAAGTAGAAAATAATATTTTAGTAAGTATTTCTCATCTTCAATGAATTTTGTATGCTCTTTGCAAGCCACGGCATGTTCTGCACATTATTATTTCATATATATGTGCTCTGGTTATCCATTGTTGCATAACAGCTTATATCAAAACTTAGTGGCTAAAACCAATGATCTAGCATTATCACACAATTCCAAAGCACTGGAATTCAGACACAGGATAATAGGGCTTATTTCTTTTCCATGATATCAGCTAAATTAGCTAGGGTGATTGGGATAGCTTCTCTGGAACTACTGGGTATCAGCTGGTTTTCTAGAGCGACTCCGTGTAGTTAGCATAGCAATTCTAGTCTTACTACATTTCTTACATAGCAACTCAGGTTTATGAGAAATCATAGTAGAAGTGCCAGCCCTTTTAAAGTTGAGGCCCAGGGCAGTATATCAGTTTTGCATTACTTCTAGGATATTCCATTCGTCTAAGCAACTATAGGCCAGACCAGCTTCAAAAGAAAAAAAGAATCATTGAATGTAGTGTGAAGGATTTACAACCTTTTAATCTTCCATAGTCAATCCTCTGGACAGATAGTATTTACATTCTTCTCACATGAAAAAATACATTCACCCCCTTTCAAGACCACCAAAGTATAAATATCCAGGACCTTGTCATTTTTTAAAAAGATTTTATTTTATTTATTTGACAGACAGAGATCACAAGTAAGCAGAGAGGCAGGCAGAGAGAAAGGAGGAAGCAGGCTCCTTGCTGAGCAGAGAGCCCATGTGGGACTCAATCCCAGGACCCTTAGATCATGACCTGAGCCGAAGACAGAGGCTTAACCCACTGAGCCACCCAGGTACCCCAGAACCTTGTGATCTTAATTAAGACTAGGTTAGTAGAGACCCTTCAGGTACAATTTCTTGAATTTTATTCAAGAGGCATGTAATGTACACTTTTGAGCTACACATAAGATAACTTTAATAGATAAATTTGACAATCTGGAAGAAATGGATGCATTCCTAGAAACATATAAACTACCACAACTGAACCAGGAAGAAATAGGAAGCCTGAACAGACCCATAACCAGTAAGAAGATTTAAACAGTCATTAAAAATCTCCAAACAAACAAAAGCCCAGGGCCAGACGGCTTCCCGGGGGAATTCTACCAAACATTTAAAGAAGAACTAATTCCTATTCTCCTGAAACTGTTCCAAAAAATAGAAATGGAAGGAAAACTTCCAAACTCATTTTATGAGGCCAGCATCACCTTGATCCCAAAACCAGGCAAGGATCCCACCAAAAAAGAGAGCTATAGACCAATATCCTTGATGAACACAGATGCGAAAATACTCAACAAAATACTAGCCAATAGGATTCAACAGTACATTAAAAAGATTATTCACCACGACCAAGTGGGATTTATTCCAGGGCTGCAAGGTTGGTTCAACATCCGCAAATCAGTCAATGTGATAACAACACATCAATAAAAGAAAGAACAAGAACCATATGATACTCTCAATAGATGCTGAAAAAGCATTTGACAAAGTACAGCATCCCTTCCTGATCAAAACTCTTCAAAGTGTAGGGATAGAGGGCACATACCTCAATATCATCAAAGCCATCTATGAAAAACCCACCGCAAATATCATTCTCAATGGAGAAAAACTGAAAGCTTTTCCGCTAAGGTCAGGAACACGGCAGGGATGTCCATTATCACCACTGCTATTCAACATAGTACTAGAAGTCCTAGCCTCAGCAATCAGACAACAAAAGGAAATTAAAGGCATCCAAATAGGCAAAGAAGAAGTCAAATTATCACTCTTCACAGATGATATGATACTATATGTGGAAAACCCAAAAGACTCCACTCCAAAACTGCTAGAACTTATACAGGAATTCAGTAAAGTGTCAGGATATAAAATCAATGCACAGAAATCAGTTGCATTTCTCTACACCAACAGCAAGACAGAAGAAAGAGAAATTAAGGAGTCCATCCCATTTACAATTGCACCCAAAACCATAAGATACCTAGGAATAAACCTAACCAAAGAGACACAGAATCTATACTCAGAAAACTATAAAGTACTCATGAAAGAAATTGAGGAAGACACAAAGAAATGGAAAAATGTTCCATGCTCCTGGATTGGAAGAATAAATATTGTGAAAATGTCTATGCTACCTAAAGCAATCTACACATTTAATGCAATTCCTATCAAAGTACCATCCATCTTTTTCAAAGAAATGGAACAAATAATTCTAAAATTTATATGGAACCAGAAAAGACCTCGAATAGCCAAAGGGATATTGAAAAAGAAAGCCAACGTTGGTGGCATCACAATTCCGGACTTCAAGCTCTATTACAAAGCTGTCATCATCAAGACAGCATGGTACTGGCACAAAAACAGACACATAGATCAATGGAACAGAATAGAGAGCCCAGAAATAGACCCTCAACTCTACAGTCAACTAATCTTCGACAAAGCAGGAAAGAATGTCCAATGGGAAAAAGACAGCCTCTTCAAGAAAAGGTGCTGGGAAAATTGGACAGCCACATGCAGAAAAATGAAATTGGACCACTTCCTTACACCACACACAAAAATAAACTCAAAATGGATAATAGACAATTTTCTTTGATAGGAGTACTGGTCTGCAGTGATTATAAAATTCAATTGGGCATATGTTTCCACTTTCTTGGTTAAGGCCTAATCCCATTCTCTGAGTCACTTGTTGGTCCTTTGGTATCTTAGTTTAGCCTTCTGAGTCATCCCACCTTCCTTCAAACACATAGTCCATGTTTATAGCAGAGTAGCTTTCTTAGTGTTTTCCTGTGTGTATAAGGTTGAGAAGACCAAGAATTTTTCCCCTTCTGAACTGTTTCTATCCCCTTTAGTCTAATATCACAGTGTTTTTATTAGCACAAATTCTGTCAGGTAGCTTATGATTCTTATTGGATGTTCACTCCATTAAATTAAATCCACACCCACATTTCTTTCTGTGACAAGCCCTTATTTACCTTTGGCCATGTGAGGCTGATATGAGTTGCCTAGCAAATAGTTGGTGAAGGATGTTTTAAAATCTTTCTGAGAACTTTATTTTATAAGATTTTTTAATTTATTTGACAGAGAAAGACACTGTGAGAGAGGGAACACAAGCAGGGGCAGTGGGAGAGGGAGAAGCAGGCTTCCCACTGAGCAGGGAACCCAATAGCAGGGGCTCGATCCCAAGATCTGGGGATCATGACCTGAGCCCAAGGCAGATGCCTAATGACTGAGGCACCCAGGCACCCCTTTCTGAGAACTTTAAAGAGGGATTGGATAGCTACATCCTTTTCTTCTTTATGCTGAGACTGTTTTACTGTCCAGGTTTTGCTCTATGCTCTGAGGCCATTGTTTACCTTTGGATCTTTTCTTAGTCAGGAAGGCTGTCCTGGGCAGCCGTTTTTGTCTACATTTTTGTTCTAAAACTGAACAATTTCTTCTCTAGTTCATCTTCTGTCTTCTCCTATATCCTGAGAGGCATTTAAAGAAATTAATTGAATTTTCTTTTTACTCTTTCTAGAGATATCCTTAGCCAAATTTATGAATTTATAGGTACACTTGGCTATTTTCCACAATACTGCAGGTGATAATTCTGCTAATCATTTTGCAGTAGATAATTTAGGCATCCATTTCTCCAGGTATTCCTTTACTTTCATTCACTTCTTTCAAATTTTAACAATTATGTGATGGCCTACTAAGGGACACACAGTAAGCAGTTTTTTAGTTGTTTAAGCTCCTTTATCACTGTCTCAATAAAAAAGGTTTTAGCTCTTAATTACATGACTTCCCTTAAGAGAAACCATTTTAAGGTAATTGAGAATTATTTATATAAACCATTCTAAGGTATTTGAGAATTCACCAATAAGGTGAATTGATGGCTATTTTGTCCCAATTAACAAAAATAATAGTATACATGTCAGAAGTGTTAAAAATTATATGGGCTTAGGGGCACCTGGGTGGCTCAGTCATTAAGTACCTGCCTTTGGCTCAGGTTGTGATCTCAGGGTCCTGGGATCAAGCCCCTTGTTAGGCTTCCTGCTCGGCAGGAGGCCTGCTTCTCCCTCTCCCACTTCCCTTGTCTGTGTTCCCTATCTCATTGTGTCTCTTTATCAAATAAATAAATAAAATAAAATAAAATAAAGATTTTATCCATTTAAAGGTCTCTGCTTTTGTATAAATTAGTTTTATGAGAACAAGTTATATATTCATTATGAAAATCAGATTTGTCTTAGTCAGAGAGTAGAGAGCACTGAATCAACATTTAGGGACTTAGATTCCTATCCTGGCTTCACTATAAATAAGCCACAAACCTGAGACAGTCAACCCCTGGGTTTAGGTTTTAATCTTTCTTATAAACATATACTTTTATCCCCAGGGGGTTTTAATCTTTCTTAAATGAGGATTTTAGACCAGGTGATGTTTGTTCTATCTCAGCTATGAAACGTCACTTACCTAAAATTGTTGAAATGTTCTTTTTAAAAACTGTGACAAAAATTCAAACCAATTTATTGAAGTTAATATTACAGTTAAAATACTAAAAATTCTTTTCAAAATGATAGTTTGCAGGCTGTGCTGGATTCAACTCTCTGGTAACAATTTACTCATTTAAAATGGTTATTACTATTATAATTTGGATCAAGTAAAGAATGACTTCAGAAACATTAAATGTTTGTTATCTAAGGCATATATCCATGATTTGAAAGTCAGGAAACATGTGTTCCTGTTTTACTGTCCCTTTTCATTATCTGTAATTTAAGGCAATAATTCTTAACAAATTCTAATACCTGTTGTAGTTAACAGGGTCCTGTATTTTGTGAGGTGATTTGAGTTTTTCTAAATTCAGCATTAGTTCTGCCTTTGCAACTCAGATAATTTGAAGTCTAATAGAAACTTTTCTCCATGGAGTTTATCCTCCTTTCTCAATTTTCCTATTTCTTTATTGTCCACAAATATTTCTAGACTTACTACTATAGACCTTTTCTAGATGCCATATGTTTCTCAGCTTATTTATCTATTAGATGAAAATACTAAAATGAATTGTTTAAATATACTTGGTGGTAGGGTACCTGGGTGACTCAGTGCTTGGGAGGCTCAGTCAGTTAAGTGCCTGCCTTTGGCTCAGGTCATGATCCCCAGGTCCTGGGATTTAGCACTGCTTTGGACTCCCTGCTCTCCAGGGAGCCTGCTTCTCCCTCTCCCTACCACCCCCCAACTTGTGCTTGCTCTTTTTGTCAAATAAATAAATAAAATCTTTATTAAAAAAAATACTCGGTGGCTGCTGTAAACCTTTTTACTTGATAAAAAGGACTGTAAACCTGAGCCACTAGAAGAAATCTATACTGTACATTGCAGTGACTTCCCTAGTAGATAGATCTCCTGAGATAAAATTTGCAGATCCAAATGTGTAAGTAATGGAAATCCTATTTGAGTTCCATTCCCAAATTTCTTAATTTCAGAGTTGTGACCCGGGATTCTAAAACCAATAACTTCTGAGTTTAATAGCTAATAAGTAATATAGCTTAAAAAGCCTATATATATAATCCTGGAACATGGTGACCCAGTCAAGGTCTTTTCACTTTCTAGTTCTGTGGGAGAGGCTGTTTAGCCTTTCCTAGTCAAAGCTCCCTATTGTCTTGTTGCCATCCTGAAACTGCAATACTCAGCATAAACAGGGTGGAAAATACTGTCTTAAGGCAGGGCTGTGATTTGCTTGACAGGGCCCTGAAAAAAACTATATGTCCCACAATGGAATATTAATGGATTTCCTTAAAAAAGGAAGTCCTGCCATTAGCAGCAATATGTATGAATCTGGAGGATATTATGTTAAGTCAAATAAGCCAGTCATGGAGGGATAAATACATACTACATTATATGAGCTACCTAAAATAGTCCAGCTCATAGAAATAGAGAATAGAATAATGGTTTCTAGGGGCTGGGTAGGGGAAGGGGGAAAAAGGAAGTTCAATAGGTATAAAGTTTCAGTTATACAGGATGAATAAGTTCTGGAGAGATCTCTGTTGTACAACATAGTGTTAATAGTTAACAGTACTGTACTATGTACTTAGAAATATTAGTGGGTGGACCTCATGTTAAGTTTTCTCATCACAAAACAAAATGTAACAGAACAAAAAACTCCAAAGAAACTCAAGGAAACTTTTGGGGGTGAGGTATATCTTTATTACCTTGATATAATGATTTCACAGCTATATCCATGTGTACAAAGTCACCAAATTATATACATTAAATATGTAATATTCTATATTAAATATGTATTGCATTATATACATTAAATGTATGTGATTTTAGTGTATATATTTATATGCACAATTGTATATAAATATACATTTTTATGTTAAACATAAATTACATGCATTAAATGTGTACAATTCTACCTCAGTGATGCTGTTTCAAAAAAATAACAAAAAATGGTGGTTGGTATTCAGAGGGGCAATAGCAGGAAGATTTTTACCACCTTTAGAGATGAAAGGGAAGAGCTGGAAAAACTATTGCCAAAATTTATGAGAACTTGGAAGGGGGCCTGCCCAATAGGAGAGCTAGTCATGCTGGGATTCAGAAATTACCCAAGATGTGGCTCTGGAGCAAGAAAGGAATGGAGGAGATTCCAGCCTTTCTTCTCCTCACTTATATCCAGTTAATACTTCTCTTCAACTGAACTCAAAATGAAGCTGAGAGAGCCTGGGAGATGCAGTGTGAATGGGGCAACCTCCCAAGGCACAGAAAAACTAAAGAGCAGAAAATGAAGCAAATATGTGAATAAGCAGGATGACTACCATATCCTGTATGTTAGTCCTGCCTTCCTAGGATCACGAATGCCTTGAGTTGGGCACATACCTGTTTTAGACGAAAATATCCACAACAGGAGGCCACAAGTAACCCCTTGTGTTTTCCTGCTTGATAAAGTAAGTGCTTGATTTTGCAAGAGGGATCTTTCAGAATATTTTTATTCTTGCTTTTTTGGCTTTGTTTTGTCTTATTTTCCTCCTTATTGAATTAACTGTCTACCTCTGAGTCAACTGTTTGTGGTTTTATTTTAAAGAGTTACTGAGTAAAGAAAACTTTCAGGTTGAATCTAATAAGTGGTATTATACTAATGCAATCATGAGGGTCCTTCTCAGTCTTTTCTGAATCCTTTTGGTTTTGTTCAGGTTTCTACTTGCTACGTTGATCCTCAAGCTGAAAGGTAGATTTAGGCCTTGCCTAATCTTGACTCTTACTGGTCAGTAAGATGAATTTGCCTCTTTATCAGGGAACGCTCCATCCCAGAGTTTATTTTGGTCTCATGTGCCTTAATTTTGAACTGTAGTTTGTCTTATTCTGTTTGTCATCATCTCTCAAGAGCTTTATCAGAAAAAAAAAAAAAATCTCATCCACTAAGGCAGAAAAATGGGTTTGACTTTCCCATTTGATGTTTTATGCATTGATGTTCCTTATGTTGTCCCAATTTTCTCTTCATGAGAAACTTGATATAAAGCAAAAACTTGAGTCCCAGTTTAGTTCATAGTGTGATCAAAATAGCATGGAGCTGACATCTGCATTTTCAGGTCTGATTCAACAGTTTGTTGTGTGATTATAAGAGAGGTACTCTATTCTTCTATGTCTCAGATGATGCATCAATAAAATATGAGAATTGAACTGTTTTATATTTAACATTACATTCAACTTCTAATATTCTTAATCAGGGTCTGGAGGTTTTCAGAGGCTTTTTCTTCTAGTCAGTACTCTATAATATGAACAATGAAAAAAGGAGGTGACATTGCATTATAAAATGATTTTTATTGCCAGATAAAAAGTTATTTACTCATTCCTTTCAAATACTGTTCTCTTACCTGGTTTTAAAAATAAGTAAATAAAACATGCTGAGCAACAGGTCATTGAACTTTTGATTTTTCCTTTTCCTGTAGAGAAAAGTAGTTTCTTTAAGTTTGTTCATCCTCCTTGTTCAGCTGAACTGTTAATTTATTATCTCTTTCAGCTAATTATCAACATTTTATTACAGTGACTTTGATGATTACAGTGTCATAAGTTTAACTGATGCTCTCATTATAGATGATGGTGTAAATATCCACCAAAAGTTCAGGAATGATTCAAAGAAACTCTTTGTGCCACTTGGCATCAAAAGATCCTAAAAGCAGATAAAAGTACTGGGGTCTTGAAAAATGTCAGTAATAAAGGGAAGAGAATGGAGAGTAATGAGAGATGAGAGGTCCTCAGGTATGCAGTAGGATTCTTGCTTTTTTAAAATAACTTAATATGGGGGCACCTGGGTGGCTCATTGGGTTAAGCCTCTGCCTTCGGCCCAGGTCATGATCTCAGGGTCCTGGGATCGAGTCCCGCATGGGCTCTCTGCTCAGCAGGGAGCCTGCTTCCCCCTTTCTCTCTGCCTGCCTCTCTGCCTACCTCTCTGCCTACCTCTCTCTGTCAAATAAATAAATAAAATATTTTAAAAAATGAAACAATAATATTTTTTTCAGAAAAATCTCTCATTGAGAAGGTCTTATTTGGTTATTAAGTATTTTAGGCATTTCAAAAACAAACATAAATCATAGCTAGACATGGCCATTTGGAACTGACCCTGATAAATTATCAAGAGAATTTGGTCTAGAGGTTGATGTTTAAACTCAATTTTGCTTTCTTTGGCTCCTCATTTCCCTAAAGAAACTTCCTAAGGGCTGTGGGGCATGTCTCTCTAGAATCTATTCATGTTTTCCCCCCAAATTTCAATTTATTTCTTTATATTCTTGGAGTTTATTATTAGAACCAAGCTCTCCCATGGGACTGAAGAGTAGCACCTTAGTTTTAATGAAAGGGCTAAGACCAGTAGCCCTTTATTATTTTACGAAATTGATGATTCTCAAATGCTGTGGGTTTTCCTTTTCTCAGTCAATCTCTGGAGGCATCAGTGAGAGGTTAAGCAGTATTGGATGATCTTGGCATCCACTTTCCTGAGAAAGCAGTAGAACAATTTTTAGTTGTAATTGTGGAAAATTTTCCCTTCTTCCCTTTTAGGTTCTTTGGCTGGTCTAATTAAATTGATATAGAAAAGATTAAAGAAGAAAAACACAGAAGATTAATAACATGTATACCTCCTGTATACATGTGAGAGACCCAGGAAATCTGAGTAACTCCCCAAAATGGCCAAAGCCATCACCTTAAATATCATCTTCCACTAAAGAGAAAAGATGTTGGGGGTGGGGAGTCAGTTATGGGAGGTGACCGGGAAAAGCATAGTAAACAAGGATAAGGTTGTGAACTCAGATTTAAAGTACTGGCCTTTTCCATTGGTAAGGGTTCCTAGAGATTTAATCCTCCTTTCTTATTGGTACAGAGAGGAGATACCCTTTCAAATGGAGATTTTCCTTATATATGTAAATGTTTTTTAGAGAAAGGTAACTAACATCTACTCATTTTTCACAGTTTCACCTATGTCTGCTGCTGCTTAAAAAACAACCAGCTTATGGGGCGCCTGGGTGGCTCAGTGGGTTAAGCCACTGCCTTTGGTTCAGGTCATGATCTCAGGGTCCTGGGATCAAGTCCCACATCGGGCTTTCTGCTCAGCCAGTAGCCTGCTTCCCTTCCTCTCTCTCTGCCCGCCTCTCTGCCTACTTGTGATCTCTCACTGTCAAATAAATAAATAAAATATTAAAAAAAAATGCTTAAAATCATCCCTGGCCAAAATACACATTTTTGAGGTGGCAAATTCTGCTCCTTCCTATGAAACTTTAAATAAGAAGTTTCATAATCAAGAAGCTGAGTTGCTGTATCTCACTGAACCAGTCTGTTAGTTCTGGTCAGTTCAGTTGGACAGTTGTGTCTCATTTCAGGAGTCTTGCAGGTGGGCCCCCAAAGTTAGGCCTATATTATACAAGCAATCAGAAAATTAGTAAGAGGGGCGCCTGGGTGGATCAGTGGTTTAAGCCTCTGCCTTCGGCTCAGGTCATGATCTCAGGGTCCTGGGATCGAGCCCCACATCGGGCTCTCTGCTCAGTGGGGAGCCTGCTTCCCCCTCTCTCTCTGCCTGCCTCTCTGTCTACTTGTGATCTCTGTCTATCAAATAAATAAATAAATAAATAAATAAATAAGAAAATTAGTAAGAGGCATTTTTAGGGGGGTGCCTGGCTGGCTAGTTTGGGAAGAACATGCAAACTCTTATCTTGAGGTTGTGAGTTTGAGCCCCATGTTGGGTGTAGAGGTGACTTAAAAATAAAATATTAAAAAAAAAACACAAAAATTTCCGGGGTGCCTGGGTGGCTTAGTGGGTTAAGGCCTCTGCCTTCAGGTCAGGTCATGATCCCAGAGTCCTGGGATCAACCCCCACATCGGGCTCTCTGCTTAGCAGGAAGTCTGCTTCCTCTCTCTCTCTCTCTGCCTGTCTCTTTGTCTACTTGTGATCGCTGTCTGTTAAATAAATAAATGAAATCTTAAAAAAAAAGACATTTCCATGGAAACAAAGAAAAACAAAGGTTAATAGTTGGAGTAAATTATAAATCCAGTGCCTCAGTCTTGAAAGCTGCCAATTGAGATGATTTCTAGATGTCAGGCTCAAAGCATCTTCAGATGGATTAATGGCAGGCAATGGCAATTAGATATTCCTGGTTTGCAGTTTGAATGCCTCTGTTGATGTCCTTGGGTATACCAGTAAACTTTCCAAGTGGCTCATAGAGCAACAGGAAAGAAGTAGACTGTCTAAGCATGAGCTATTGTGATTTCTCTGAAATTTATCTCAAATCATCTTTCTTTACTTAGCAGGGTTTCAGGAAAAAGGGCAATTTTAGTTCTTAGTAATTCCAAGTCAAAGGAAGGGAGAAAATTAGAAATGTTAGTTTGGAGATTTGTAGCCAGATGCGGAAACTATAAGAATTTAGGATCTAGTCCAATTTGCACATAAATAACAAAACCTTAAAGACAATTAACATGACTTGAAGTAACAGGACTAGAATCTGATTTCCAAATAAGTACTATATTTTCTAGTGAAGCATAATTTGTCCATCTACAATCATCTTCATTTTTACCAAAGATAATGAGGGAAAAACTAATTTGTCAAATAAGTCTAGTCTCAATAGATTTGGCTTGATTATTTACATAAATGCAGTAAGAATAGCGAGTGATCATAAAATTGCAGGCTCTTTTGAATATGCTTTACTGGGACTTTTCATAAGAAATCTTAGATTGGACTTCTTAAAAGCCACTTGAGGTCAGGAAACCAAGTCAAGGACTTGCCATCAGACTTCCCTGCCCTGCCTGTAGATGTGGGCGAATTCTTTTTTGCTGGGTCCCTCAAATAGCCTGGGGTTACTTTTCCTCCTAGGAAGGGACCTTCCTTATTCACCTGGTTAGGTTATTGGAAACCTTGTAATAAGCAAGGTACCGTGCTGTTTTTCTGAGGGGCTTTATTGCCTGCATAAAGTCAACTATAGTTCTTAAAACTGTCAGGCATATCTGATTCTATGCACATCCACAGTTGGAAGCTGGTTATATTATCAAGGCTTTGCACTTCCAATTGTGTCCTGTTACAGGAAGAATGGATTCCTATCAAACTTACATAAATAATTATGTTGCTGTGAATTTAACAGTAGTCACAGAGAAGTTCCAAATTCTGGTGGGATCAAGTAGGGAGAAAAAGATAATGTTTCATCTTTGTTCACAAAGGCATGTCTTATACCAAATTGCTCTAAGTCATAGATAACCTTAAGAGAAAAGAGAAAAGAATGTTTCAAACAAAATGTCATAAAAATGATAATCATCTCATCAGTGCATTCAGTCCCATGTGATTCTTGTTTTGCTTGAATCCAGTTTTTCTCTCAGTCCCTGAAATTCTTACCCAGTTCAATGGTGTGATCTTAAAGTTATACTAAACCTGTACTCAGAGTTTTTTTTTTTTTTTAAGTTTCAAGGAAGATGAAGCACTTTTGCAGAAGCTTCAGAGAAAAACAATAACAGTAAATGACAAAAGGCTTAAAAATGGCCATGTTTAAAGATCTGATAAGAGTCTATTATAATGCAGTTGACAAGGAAATTTACTTATTTCTGTGACAGATAACAAACACTTCAAGACAACTAGAATTAGAAGTTGTAACATGCCAGGACATAATGAGATTTCTGAGTTTCATACAGTTTCTAGAAAATTGCATTAAGAATATTTATCCACACAAATATATTCTAAAGAGGTGTGGTTAGTATCATTTATTTGACAGTGTTTTCTGTATAATTTAACATACCAAATGAGCCTAAGTAGTGTAACATCTTTCTTTCCGTAAGAAGAGAGAGCAAATCTTTTGAGATGTTCCAGGGCATATTTATAAATTCCCGAAGTTATTTCAAGGTGAAAAAAACTTCGTTTAGAATTCTATTTTGGGAAGTGTGTCAAAAATATCAAAATATTTGGACACTTGATGAGAAAAGATCACAGATCATTATGAAATAATACACAAGTACCCATATAGCCCGGGAGACAATAAAAGATTTCAAAGGCAAATACAGAAAATTATGTTAACTGTTAGCAAAACTTAACTCTTTTAATGTTAAGAAAACTCAGTTTTCCTAAATAATCAAAGACCTTATGATAAAGAGATACAGGAAATCATTTTGATGAAACACAAAATCTTTGCTTTCTAGGTAGATTACTTAAAAAGTGAAGAAAAACCGGGGTGCCTGGGTGTCTCAGTGGGTTAAGCCTCTGCCTTCTGCTCAGGTCATGATCTCAGGGATCATGCCCTGCATCGGGCTCTCTGCTCAATGTGGAGCCTGCTTCCCTTTCCCCCTCTGCCTGTCTCTCTGCCTACTTGTGATCTCTGTCTGTCAAATAAATAAATAAAATCTTTAAAAAAAAAAAAGTAAAGAAAAACCTTCAGGATCTCTTATCATGAGATCAGTAGTTCAAGAAAACTTTGTGCTCTTAGCAGATGAAAGGAAATTAAGTTTTAGTTTTACATAAATACACTATTGAT
Source organism: Mustela nigripes (assembly GCF_022355385.1). NCBI lineage: Eukaryota > Metazoa > Chordata > Mammalia > Carnivora > Mustelidae > Mustela > Mustela nigripes. The sequence goes on from NC_081575.1 coordinate 94,458,983, forward strand.
CTTAAAGTTTATGTTTAAAACACAATTCAATTTTAGCCACCTAGATTACACCAGGTAAAATTTTCTCTTCTTCCCAACTTCCTATTTAATTTGTCTTTTATTTTCCCCTTTCCCAGTATGAAATAACCATTTTCTTTTGGGACAAATTTACTTTCTTTTCCTTTAACAAAAATGCATCTCTATACCTCATACCTTTTCTTATCCAAATAGAAATCCTATTTATCTTGTGCACAGAGGTGTTTCCCCTCATTATTTCTACTGGCTTTAATCATATAATTAGAAATTTTATTCCTTAGTAACCTTAATTTCTTTTTTTAAAAAAGATTTTATTTATTTCTTTATTTTTTCTTTCTTTCTTTCTTTCTTTCTTTATATGAGAGAGAGGACAAGCAGGGAGAGGGGCAGAGGGAGAGGGAGAAGCAGGCTCCCTGATTAGCAGAGAGCCTTATGGGGGCTCAATTCCAGGACCCTGAAATCTTGACCTGAGCAAGGCAGACGCTTAACCAAGCTTAACTACTTAACCACTTAACCATGGCTACCCCAGGCGACCCCCTAGTAACCTTAATTTCTAGTGAAAACTAAATAGTAAGCAATTGTGAACTGTCACATCAATATTCTTTGATTGGTAAATTTATGAGTATATTTATATTATAATTTTAGAAGAATATGCTTTTTAATAGTGCAGTCTTTTAATGTGACATAAGACCTGTTTACTCATTGACTCAAATTTATCTTTAGTTTCTCTGCAATAAGTAGGAAACCTGTGTTCAGTTATAAATATTTCACTATTTTATCTTATTTGGAAATTATCTAGATAGTCAATAAATTTTCATCATTTAACTTAGCAGAACTCTAAAGTTTCATGTTAACTAAAAAGATTTTGGAAGCTATCTTTAAGTACACAAAATATAAAATATAATTATTGCTAAATAGTTAACCTGAAAACTCTTGTCTAACTTATATCTATCTACCTAAATCACTTGCTCCCAACTATAATATTTAGACCACAGCCAAAAGTATCAAGATATCAGATAAAGTCAGCCATTATTTCAAGCTCTTTTTCTTGCTGACAAGTGTTGTGAGATATTAACATGAGCTTATTTGGCTAATAAACTTAGGCAGAATAAAAGTTTTATGTCTACATTATATTCAGTGTTGATAACTCTAAACCAGTGAACTTATAGTAGCTTTAATACTAAGCGTTTTTCTAGATCAGATGAAACTGAAACATGTTTGGTTTGGTTTCTGTTATATTTCTGAGAGCTTTAGGAATACTTAATTTATAAGCATTTACTTTTAAGGCAATTGAAGTTCTTTACAAATTAATTGTGGAAATACCATGTGGAGGTAGAAAAATATCACACATCTATAAAATAAATATATAGACATATAAATTTACAGATACAAACAGATCTCATACTTTCCCTTCAAAATTTTAGCCGGAAAAAAATAAAATAAAATTTAGACCAGAAGATGGTTATAATAATGCAAAATCCATTAGTTTATAGAAGAACCGTTGGCTCCAAACTGTGTTTTTGGCAGATGGAGTAAATTAATGTTACCTGCTTAAATGGCTGAAGTTTATTCTACTCCTATTTGTGGAGAAGATATTTGAGATTCTTCATTACCCCAGTTTCCAAGTATCCCCTCCTTCTTTTTTTTTCCTTCTGATGAGAAACATGTTCCCTAAAGCTTGGCTGTTAGGTCCTCGAGTAGGTGGGAGTAAATATGTGTATGACAGATGCACAGAGAAAACATCCAAGTTTTCCCCAAAGAGTTTTGGGATATATTTACCTATTATCAAAGGTTTAGAATAATTAATACTAAAATTCATCCTTTCCCAAGTGCAAGAAAATTAAGTTTCCAATGTCCTGATGTTTTACAATATCTACAGAGCATTTAGAGATAAATAGGGGAGGTTTTGGGATTGGTAAGGATAGGTGAGCTTTGAATTGCTTTTAGAGACACACTTCTGGTTCTGTAGAGATTTCCAAAACAAAGTCAGTTATTTGCAGTTACCTAAAGAACAGGACTGCAGTCTGAATATCAAGGAGCTGACCTGCCCATTCCAATTTAATTATCTTCAGTTTGCTTTTTTAGATCAGGAAGAAGACTTCCATTCCAAACAAAATGGGAACTAAAAGATTTCTATGCTCTAGAATTTCAGGGTTTAATGCATGTATCTTCAAGAAGTCTATACAAAGCATTTCACAAAGGCTTTCAGATGCTCTCCTTCTTTATAAATGCATAGTTCAACTTTATACTAACACTTTGGGGGAAAGCATTTAATATTGCTCCCATCAAGCCCGTGAATATCAGCCTCTATCTGAGCCATTTCCTGGTCATTTGTAGCATGGCCTGAGAGAGATTCTGGCCATTTGTTTACTCTGTATGGGGAGTGTTCTCTGGGGGGCTGTCTGGTTTGTCTGATAGCTATAGGATAATCATAGGAGGGAAGAACATCCCTTAACAGCTAGTTGAGTTCCCTTTGAGTGGGACTGGGAATGACCACTACTCCTTCCTACTCCTCTCTAAATTTAGTAAAATCTTTTGAATGTAGAGGTAAAAGGGTTTTATAACTCAGAAGATTTGTTGCTGTCCAAAGGAATGAATTCTTTTTGGTGGAGGGCCAGGATTCTTACATTAAAAACATTGTATAGGAAGGCCTGAAGCTGGCAGAGCCCAATTACAGGGTCCTGGAAAGTAAGAGGAATTATAAGGGACAGCAAACGAAGTCCTACTGACCGTCTTGGGTGTTTCTGCTATACTCACTTCCTGGATTTTAGTATTTACATGAGTAACCTCTGTACCCCAGAACTGGAGAGCAGCCGGGGGAGCACTCTCTGTAAATCTTGTGAAGAAAGGAAGTGAGAACAGGCAGCTGAGTGTTTAAAGGATTTTCTGGGGGAAGTTGGAGGAGTTCTGGGATATAAGGGGATTTGCTTGAGTGTTGGGGCTGGATTTTGAAAGGGACATTTAGACCAGAGACCCAGAGATCCAAAAGATCTTCTGGAGGGCCAGGGCCCTGGAGTTGGTGATAAAGCAGTATATGAGGGTGGAGAAGGGGAATTTATATTAGATATGGACTCAAATTTTTGCCTTAATTCTAGTTCTAATTTCTGTTCTATCATTTTATTAAGGTAGCCCCTAAAGGTAGCTGTTTTACTCCTTTATATCCACTTTTCAATTTGGTCTTTCAATAGGTATCAATAAAACAATTTAGGATGAGAGCTCTCAAAATATTTTTTTTTTAGTATCGAAGTTTGTCCAATTCAAAGGATCTGTCATCTGGCTATTAACCAGGAGGATCTTATAATCTCAATAGTGAGTCAATCAGTAAGCCTTTTTATGTCTTAACCATGGATACCAGAGGCATCCCTAAAGGAGATTGCAAAAGATGCAGCTCTCACAAGGTCAAGAAAGTGCATTCCCAGAGTTAGACTCAGAAAGCAAAGGCTTTGTTGTCACCGGTGGCAAGGATGACTTAGTGCAAACAGTGCCCTCTATTTCCTACAAGACTGTGAGACTCCTCTAGTCACATACTTGCTAATCTGTGACACTTAGGCAGGCACTGCTAGAATGGGACTTTTCTAGCACTAACAAGAGAGTGAAGGTTGAGACAATCTTATGGACTAGGACCCGTATGACAAACTCTCCTGTGATCTGGCAGTTGAACAAATTTAAATGTTTCTTACAAAAGAGTAATTTCTACTCACTTTTGAAAGCTTCTCCTGTGTCCTCTGTTTTTTTTTTTTTTTTAAATTATGAGATTTAAATAATCCTTATGCCAAAGAGACATATTTTGGGGTGGCAAATTCTGGCCCCTTCACAAGTATTCCAGGGACTTAAAACATAGGTGAGAGATTGGTGAGGAATGAGGAAGAGGAGAAAAGAAGAATGAAGTGATCTTAATTTACCCATTATTATTGTTTTTAAAAATATTTTATTTATTTAACCCAAGAGTGAGAGCACAAGCAGGGGGAGGGTCAGAGGGAGAGGGAGAAATAGAGTCCCCACTGAGTGGGGAGCCCCAGGTGGAAACCCGGGATCATGACCTGAACTATCCAGGTGCCTCCATTATTTTTTTTTTTTTTAATTGGAGAGTTTATTTTGTATTCTAAGATAGATAGTCAAGGCAGCTTTAAGTCTCTGAAAAAGAAGGGCTCCTCTTTATCACAGTTTCTATAGATTATAACTTATAGAGTGTTATGTAAAGAACTTCCTGAATATTTCATTATTATAAGTACTGGTGGCACACTAGTCACATTTTTCCAAAAGATTCATATTCTAACTAAATTTTAAAGCAAATATGAGTGGTATAAAATTGTTCTCAATTTCAGTTGCATTTTGGGCCAAATATGATGCTTGAGCTACCAGTTAGTTTATATCTCTTGGATTACTAAATTTAATAGCATATTGAGCTCTACAAGAGGACAGGCACTCTAGACGTTTCTAACAGTGTTTCTCAAATTTTAATGTACTTAAAAATCACCCATGGTAGTTGTGTGCTTATTTGTTCATTCTTTCTTCTGATGAGAACTTCCAAGTTTTACTCTCCTAGCAGCTTTCTAGTACACAATATGGTATTTTTAACTATAGTCACCATGTTATATATTACATCTTCATGATTTATTTATTTTATAACTGAAGGTTTGTATCCTTTGACTCCCTTTACCCATTGGCAACCACCAGTTTATTTTCTGTATCTTTGAGCTCATATGATATTTTTAAGTGAGATCATAGGATATTTGTCTTTGTCTGTCTTATTTCCCTTAGCATGTTGCCAGGGTCCATCCATGGTGCTGCACATGGCAAGATCTCATTTTTTTTTATGGTTGAGTAATATTGCATTATACATCTATGCTGCATTTTCCTTATCTAATTATCCTTCAATGGCCACTAAGTTTGTTTTTGTATCTTGGCTATTGTAAGTAATGCTGCAGTGAACATGACGATGTGTACATCTTTTTGAGTTAGTGTTTTTATTTTTTTTTCAAATAAATATCTGGTAGTATAATTACTAGATCATATGGTAATTCTATTTAAATTTTTTTTTTTTGTGGAACCTCTATACTGTTTTCCATAGTGGCTGTGTAAGTTCACTCCTTGGTGAGTCACAGATATACACCAGGTAAAGTTTTGTACAAAGTAAACTTTACTTGTAGCAAATTAAGGAGATCATGGGGAATAACTGCCAAAGCCATGACTCCCTGAACAAGGGTGAATGGGTCCCTTTTATTTAGGGTTAGGATGAATATTTAGAAAAGGAAGACTTGTTACAATATGTAGAGTCAGGCAGAAGGCTATGCTTGTACCCTAAGGAAACATGCCTATGCATATATTGTATGTCATGTAAATGAAGCTTGTGGTCCTCCTTGGGTGGAGATTTTAGTATTAGAATGAGGTAAAGGTAGTTTTTGGTCATTCTAGAGGTCACTCCATGGTCCATTTGCACAGTCATGAATCATGGGTTACACTCAAACATGTCTGGGTGGTCTGGGCTGGCTGGAGGTCTTGTTAGGACAGTCACTGTCATTTAAGGGATACTTCTGTTTTCCATTTGCCTGAAGAGATGCTGGAAAGAAGAGCTTAAGGAAAAATGTAGGACAAAGGTTAGTGAGTATAAGAGGTGGGCAGTAAAGGTCAGGTCTTAGGGTCTAGCTAGTGACCCCTGCACCAATGTACATTCCCACCAATAGTGCACGAGGGTTTCCTTTTCTTCACATCTTCACCAACACTTATTTCTTGTCTTTTTGATAAAGAGCATTCTAGCAGGCATGAAGTGATATCTCATTGTTTTTGGTTTTTTTTGTGTTTTTTTTTTAAAGATTTTATTTATTTATTTGACAGAGAGAAATTACAAGTACACTGAGAGGCAGGCAGAGAGAGAGAGAAGGAAGCAGGCTCCCCGCCGAGCAGAGAGCCCGATGTGGGACTCGATCCCAGGACCCTGAGATCATGACCTGAGCCAAAGGCAGCAGCTTAACCCACTGAGCCACCCAGGTGCCCCTTTGTGGTTTTTTTTGATTTGCATTTCCCTGATGATTAATGATGTTGAACATCTTTTCATGTGTCTGTTTGCCATTTGTATGTTTTCTTTGGAAAAATTTCCATTGATGTCCTCTGCCTTTTTTTTTTTTCCCCTCTGCCCTTTTTTAAATTGGGTAGCTTGCTTTTTTGCTATTGAGTTGTGCCAGGAGACTTGTTAAAATGCAGATTCTGATTCAGTAGGTTTTGAGTGAGGCTAGATACCTTGTATTTCTAATATGTTCCCAGTAAGATTGATTAAGCTAAACCTACAAACATGCTACTACTAATAATGGGTTATTTGCTTTGGGTTTGGAGTCAGGCAGATCAGGATTTGAATCGAGGCTTATCTACTTAATGACATTTCATTTTGACTAATATAAATTCCTAAATTTTAGTTTTTTTTTTTAAAGATTATATTTATTCAACAGAGAGAGAAATCACAAGTAAGCAGAGAGGAAGGCAGAGAGGGAGGTGGAAGCAGGCTCCCTGCTGAGCAGAGAGCCCAATGCCAGATACCGGGCTGGATCCCCGGACCCTGAGATCATGACCTGAGCAGAAGACAGAAGTTTAACCCACTGAGCCACCCAGGCGCCCCTAAATTTTAGTTTCCGAATCTGTAGAACTTAAAGAAAAGTAACCCTCTTTTTTTAATTAAAAATTAAGTATTTATTTAATATTTACTATTATTACAAATAGTAATAATAATAATTAACAATACTACTATTATTACAATATTTACTATTAAGTATTGAGGGCACTAAGTAAAATACTTAGATCATTTATGTATGCTCTTCTTATTGTGGCTAATACACGGTAAGTTCTTTTTAATTTGTTGTAACTTTTATTTTTAGGTAAAATGCTTCTTATATTTAACACAGCTTTCTGTCTACATCTTAGGATGCTAGATAGTATGAAGTTAATGGTTTTTTTCTTTTAGACAGGATTTCAGACCTTATAATATATTCATTTTTATTCTGTTATCTAAAGCAAAGAAGATAGAAATACTAGAAAGGGATAGAAATTCCTTACAAAATGGATGAGTGCCCTTGAAGCACTCAGCTTTCAGGAAATGGTCTGCTTTCATCCTGTCAAATGACATTAAGTTTGTCAGATCAAAACAAGTGGAGGGCATAGCAAAGATGGAAAAAAAATGCTTATGCCAAGAAGGTAAAATTGGGCTTTTTTTTTTTTTTTTTTAAAGAATACCACTACAAAAACTTAGAGGCTTAATTGTGAATAAAATAGTACTATATCACAGGATGGAAAATTAGAAGAGCCCTCATTATTTCCTAAAACAATATGCCCTGCCAGCCACATTGCTTTTTTTTTCTTTCCTTCGCCTGTTGGCTTTATCTTTTCAAATCTCACAGCTCCCTCCTGTGTTTATAGTGAGTTTTCTCATCTGCCTGTGGTGTATTTCCCCCTTAGCTCTATAGACTCTACCTAGGGGACCTTCATTATATGCATTTCCCAGTCATCAGGTTGAAATTAAAGTATTTTACAGTCCCTGACAAGTGGTAGGAGAGCATTGGGAAGGAATTTTCAGAAGTAAAGTGCTGGTATTTATTCAAAATCAAGTACACATTCATTAATTTCTCTTTTAAAATCTGTTGTTTTCAGTTTTAAATCTACTTGTGTCAAGTAATATTATTTTTATTAATCTGTTTGGAAGCTACTGACATAGAGTCAGTCTGCAGTTTATATCCCTAAAATTAATGTAGCACACATTTCTCAAGTGGTTACATGCAACTCTTTATGCAAAATAACATAGGGTGGGTGGTAGGTAGAAACAAAAACCCAGTTACTCTCTCAATGGCTTATAATTCTGGTTGAGTTATGTGTGTCATGGAAAGGGTACATTACCTTAGTTAGCCTTGAGTTTGACTCTGCCTCTAACTACCCATATGATCTCTGGGCATGACGCTTATATTTAGGCAGGGGATTACCCTTACCTCAACTGTTTAATGAGGGGAATAGACTGAACCAATGTTTCCCAGATTTGGGTGTTTATAAATTGATGTGGGGCATTGTTAAAAAATATAGATGCTCAGGCTCTGAAGATTCTGATTAACTACATTTGGAGCAGCATCCTGGAATATATATTTTCAGTAAACACGGTCCCTGGTGATGCTTTGTGTGTATGTGTGTATGTGCATGCGTGCGTGTGTGTGTGTGTGTGTGTGTGTGTGTGTGTGTATACACACTTATCTCATGGTGGGGCTCTAACTCAAGACCCTGAGATCAAGAGTAACAAACTCTACCTACTGAGTCAGCCATGTGCTTCCCCCACCCTTCTGATTCTTTTTATCAGGCAAGCTATGGATATATGGAAACATAGATTTCCTAAATTTGTTCTATCTAGAATATTGCGTGATTTTATGATTTTTAAAAAAACTACAGTGAGATTTGTGGTATGAAATGAATTATAAGCACATACTAATAGAATTTATTAAAAAGGGCATTAATTCTATCTTGGATAACCATGGAACGAGATAATCTTTAACAGGTATGGTTTGAATACACAGAAAAAGAAGAAAGTATAGCAGTTGAGGATACAAAACAAAAAAAAATGTAGAGTATTAAAAAGAAATACAAAGTAAATCCAGCAGTACATCCTCTATTTCTTTAGAGCATTGGATTATTTAAGGGACTAGTGCAAGATAGAGCTGAAAATTTAATTAGTTTATATTAAGAAGTAGTTTAGGTTGTGGCTATGAAGTTTGGGGTGTGTGTGTGTGTGTGTGTGTATTCACTCCATTAAAGTTTTTGACTAGATAAATTTTTATATTGGATGAGGAATATATTAGAAGTAAGAGAGGAGCACCTGGTTGGCTCAGTCACTTGAGCGTCTGCCTTCCGCTCAGGTCATGATCCTGGAGTCCCAGGATGGAGCCCCACATTGGGCTCCCTGCCCACCAGGCAGTCTGCTTCTCCCTCTACCCTTCACCCCCGTCTCATGCTTGTGTGCTCTCTCTCTTTCTTTCACACACATAAATAAATAAAAAAAAATAAAATAAAGAAGAAATAGGAGAAATAAGGGGTGCCTTTTTGCCTCAGTAAGTTGTGTCTGCCTTTGGCTCAGGTCATGATGCCAGAGTCTTGGGACTGAGCCCTGCATTGGGCTCCCTGCTCAGTACCTGCTTCTCCTTCTTTCTCTGCCCCATTGCCTTGCTTGTGTTCTCTCTATCTCTCTGACAAATAGTAAATACAAATCTTAATTAAAAAAAAAAAAGGTAGGAGAAATGAAAATAGAACAGGGATGTGGGACTCGATTCCAGTATGCGGGGATCACAACCCCACCTGAGCCGAAGACAGAGGTTTGGTTTAACCTAGGTGCCCTTTGGCAGTCTTTTAAAAGGAGGACTTCTCCTAAACAATCCCTGTCTGTGCAAAACTAGATAAAAGGTTGTTGATAGGACTGTCCAATATCATGAACACTGATACTGAAAGAAAGAAATGTCAGCAAGTGTTAGAAATATAAATGCAGTGCTTCTACAAAATACATTTTAATATTTAAAAGGGCTATGTGATCCAAAAGTATTTAAAATAAAATCTTCCACCTCCTAGAATTTTAAGAGGGAAAGGACAAATTCTACCTAGGTCATAGTTTACTCAGGGAATTCCTCCCCACCCCCAACCTTGTCTTCTCCTCACCCTTAACCATAATCATGTTCTTTACTTTTAGTGTACATGTTAGTGACTCATTTATCACCTTCAATAATTAAAACTCTTATTTGTGGTATCCCTGTTCTATCGTCATTTTTCTTATTTCTTTTTTGAAAAAGATATTTATTTTTCAGAGAGAGAGCGCTCACAAGCAGGGGCAATGGGACAGAGAGAGGGAGAAGCAGGCTCCCCACTGAGTAGGGAACCAGGACCCTGGGATCCTGACCTGAACCAAAGGCAGATGGCTTAACCAGCTGAGCCACCCTAGTGCCCCTTGACTGCTTTTTTAATTGCTTAAAATTCAAGCATTAAACCCAGAAACATATGCCATGAGAGACCAAAAAAAAAAATGCCCCCCCAGCTAGAAGTGCGTTTCTAACCAGCTAGTTTAGCTTCTGAACGAACGCTTGCTTTTTCGCGCATGCGCGGGCTAACCGGCCAGTTCTGCTTCTGTAAGATTGCTTTGTCAGCTTTCGTGTGGATCCTTTGTCTGCTCACACGCGGACCCTCTGTTTGCTTTCGCGGGGACCCCTGCTTGTGTACGCGGGTCCCCCTGACCCAATCCACTGACGCCAGGTATACCTGTTCAAACTGTCAACCAATCAGCTCAGCCCTACCCGAAACTTGTTTGTATCTGTCTATAAAAATCCCTCACTGAGCCAGCTGGGGACCTCTCGGTGTTATGGGCAATGAGCGGCGAGCAGCGCAGAGGTCCAGGTTCGAACCTGCAATAAACGACCCTTGCTGATTGACTTTGACTCACGTCTCTGGTGGTCTTTTATGGTGGGGGTAATACTCTATTGGCATTTCAGCCAAAGATTGTGCTTTTCCAGTGACCTCTTCAGTTCACTTTAGCTTTCTGTGTCGGTTCTGATTGTTCTCACTCTGTCCTGTCCCCTTCTTAATCATCAGTTTTTCTTTCTTTTCTTTTTTTTAATCATCAGTTTTTCTTTCCTGAAATCATGTAGTCTTGTAAACCTAGTCCTTTGACTACACAGATTCCAGTTTTGAATGTGAACTGAAAATGCATCCTATTCCCCCTTGAGCAGAAATAGGGATTCCATTTAACCCCACAAAGATACAATCTTTACTTATATTTTTATTACTAGCTACCTATTTCTTTTTGTTTATGTAGGATGTGGAACCCTTACCTCTTCACCATGAGTGGTATTGAACCTCAAATATAATAGTGTAGAGGGACAAAATTTTTCTCCTCTTCTCCCTCCAGACTCTTTGGCTGGTCTAATAATTAAATTGATATAAGGCAGATTAGCAAATTGTTATTATGACAGAAGATTGTTATTAAACAAACAGAAGTTTAATAACATGTATACTTCCTGGTTACATGGGAGAAACTCAGGCAAATTGAAAATCCCCCAAATGGCCCAAGCCTACCCCCTATAAATATCATTTCTAGCTAAAGAGAAAAGAAGATGTTGGGGGGTGGGGAGTCAGTTACAGGGATGGGGTAGTGCTGGTGAGGGTAGGGGGCGGTAACCAGGTAAAGCTGAGTAAACAAGGATAAGTTTGTTATGCAGATTTAAGTCTCAGCCCTCTGCATTGATCGGAGTTTCTAGGGATTTAGTCATTCTTTTCTTCCTGGTACAGAGAGGGAGACACCCTTATAATGAAGATTTTCCTTATACATGAAAATGTGCCTTATGAAAATGTGCGTTACGAAAAGGCTTTTTTTTTTTTTTTTTAACCTGGATTTCAGAGCTTTTCCTGTATTTGCAGTGTGTTAAAAAATAATCAGCCTAGGGAGGCCTGAGTGGCTCAGTTGGTTAAGCAGCTGCCTTAGGCTCAGGTCATGATCCCAGCGTCCTGGGATCGAGTCCCACATCCCGCTCCTTGCTCAGCGGGAAGCCTGCCTCTCCCTCTGCCTCTGCCAGCTGCTCTGCCTGCCTGTGCTTGCTCCCTCTGACAGAAAAAAAAAAAAAAAAAAAAAAAAGAAAGAAAAAGAAAAAAGAAAAAAAAATAATCAGCCTAAAATAGTCTTTCTGCCAAAGAGACATATTTTGAAGTGGCGAATTCTGCTCCACTACAATAGCTAATATTATACTTAGGTATCCTTTTTTCTCATATTAACAGTCCCCCAACCCCATCCAACCAGCCCCTTCTAAAAGGTTGTTAAATTCTCTATGGCTTCTAGATAAATTTTGGTCTTTAATAGTATGAAGTTTCTTAAATGTGGAATATCCATTGTGTACTCTGAGCCCCACCTAGTGGCAACAGCATATATAGGAAATGATGTTTGTGTTCTTTTGAAGTTGGCTGGCTATCCTAAAGGCTGGAAGTGAGGTACTGAGATCCAAAGTGAGGTGCTGATTTGTCGCTAAAATTGTCACAGAGTACTAGAAAACAGGTTCTCAAAATCTACATTCTTATGTTCCATCAGTGAGGCAGAAATTTAACAAAGAGAGATGGGCAAAAAAGAAGGTATAATGAAGAAGGTGAAAAAAATAAATAAATAAAACATGTGAGGAGCCCTAAGTGAGGTTTAAAGGCAGAATAAGGAAAAACAAAAACAAAAAACCAAAAGCAAAAAACAAAAACCAAGAGAACAGGAAACAAATTATGTAGAAATTTAATGCATCTAGTGTCATGAGTGGCAGTCTAAATGTGTGGACAGGAGAAAAAGAACTACGTTTTGAGTAACTTTTCTATTTCAAATGCCTTAAGCTTAATTTAAGTCTTAGAGATACCTAATGGGGCATGTATGATCATCCTTAAAAGACAAAGAAAGAAGCATGGACGGATTAAGAAAGATACTTACGGTACCTCACTCATTTTGATCTGTTTCTAAAACTCACTTTCATTCTTCAGCCTGTACCAGGAAATCACTTAAAGGAAATCCTATTTTCTATAATGAAACACTAGTTCTCAAACTCAGATGCACACTGGAGTCACCTAGAAGTTCTAAAACATAGTAATGCCTGAATCTCACTATAAAGGATTTCAATTTTGATTGGCCTAAGGAGTGTGGTCTGATAATAGGGATTTTTAAAGCTCCCTGGGTGATTCTAATGTGTATTCAAGTTTGGGCATGACTCTAGTCAAGTCTTGATTTTCTTGTGAGTTATATAGTTCAGTAGGATCCTAAGAACTTTTAATAATTTTATCAACATTGGACTTTTAAATTTTTCTTTTTTTAAGGTTTTATTTATTAGAGAATGAGAGAGAGAGCACAAGAGGGAGCAAGCACAAGCAGGGGGGAGGGGCAGAGAGAGAGAGAGGGAGAAGCAGACTTGCTGCTGAGCAGGGAACCCAAGTCTGGACTCCCAGGACCCAGAGATCATGACCTGAGCCTACGTCAGATGCTTAACTGACTGAGCCATCCAGGCTCAGTACATTTAAATATTTCAAATACAAGTGATTTAAATGTCACAGAACCTGGACTGGGTCCTGATGGAAGAATCAAGCTACACTCAGCGACGTTAGAGGATTGGAGGCTTATTTAACACCGGCAGGCTCAGAGGAGACTGTTCTCCAAAGGTCTGAGCACTGAGCACAAATTACAAGGGTAACTTCTACCCTTCTACTTCCGCATACTTGGTACTTTTGGCACGCGCAGGAAATGGGATAGGAAAGAAGAACCCCAAAGGGCTTTGAGACAGGGACTGGAATTTGCTTGCTGGTTTGGTCAGCTATCTTAGAGTACAGTTTTTCTCTGTCATTCCTCCCTTTGATGCCCCTTTAAACACGTGGTTTAGAGGGCATCATTACCATCTACTGTGGGCTGATAGCCCTGAAAGTCTAAGTATCTGGGCAGTGGCTCAGCTGGTAACGATATTTTCTATGAACTTAGCAATCCATTTTAAGGTTCCTAAGGTTGCCCAATAAGCAGTAACAATAACAAGTTTCTGGCAGAAAGTCCAATCAGAAGGGCAGCAGTGTAAAATCTGATTCCTGAGGTAAGGGATATCACGCTGATAGCAAGGGACCATGGAGAACAGATGTCCATCAGTCGGTGAGGTCTCGCTGAAATTAGAGTGGGAGTGGGTCCATAAGGTCTGGCTGGGTTTTCCACTGGTGTGATTTGTCTGACTGGTGAGCCTTCTTTACTCTAGAGTGGTAGACCCATTAGGTGACACCTGAGACCATGAGGGGAGTAGGGGTGGTAAGAAGAGTGTGGGGCCCTGTCCATTGTGGTTTGAGGGGGTCCTTTGTAAAGCTGCTCAGTAGATGCTCCTTAGAGTTTTCACCAGGGCTTGGAGTGGGGGGACACATGTAAGTTTCCAACCTGTTCAATGTCTCCTCTAAGCCTGCTTATTACAGGGGGTGGCCTGCCTTTGAGGTGAATGATAGCTATAGGAAATCCAGTTGACTAGAATAAACAAGATCAATGACCTCCAACAGTTATGCTTTATAACTACAATGTCCAGGTCCAGGCATAAGGGTAGCTGGGCTTAAAATTTGACAGATTTTAGGTATTATCTCAAATATATCTGTAGGTGTAGCCTGGTATTTAAATATTTTATTTATTTGTCAGAGAGAAGGAGAGAGAGAGCACAGAAGCAGGCAGAGAGGCAGGCAGAGGTGGAGAGAGAAGCAGGCCCCCCGTCGAGCAAGGAGCCCGATGCGGGACTCGATCCCAGGACTCTGGGATCCTAACCTGGGGCAAAGGCAGCAACTTAACCCACTGAGCCACCCAGGTGTCCCTAGCCTGGTATTTAGTAAGTCAGCCTCCATCATCCATTAGGGGCCTTTGGTTTCTAACACACTCTGGAACTGATGTGAAATCATTATAGACAGGGACTATCCCATAGTGAGCTTTGAGGCTCTTTCACCAGAAGCAATGTTGTATGCTTAGCTAAAGCCTTTGTTTGCAATTGTACCTCAATAGAGGTGGCTTCTGGGATAAATATGACTAAGGAATAATACCATCAAGAAGACCTCTTTGTTTGAGGTAAAGCATTAAAATCCTAATTATAAAGGATCACTGGCAAGTGGGAGAAAACTTGTCTGAGGAGATAAGGGCATTCCCAAGTGCATCATACAATGGAATTATAATGAGGGGGTCATCCCATTATCTCCACAAGTCCATAGTTATCCCTATGGAGTGGGGTATGCTCTGGTTTTTAGGGAACTTAGGGAATGGCTTTTAGGGAATGATTTCATTATCCCAGCCACATAGAACTTGTCAAAGTGATAAGTTATACAATTGTTGGAGAATCAATCCCGTTTTCCAGTTGTTTAATCATGTGCCATGGGGTCTTGTTATTATTATCCCCACAGAATAAAAAGCAAGAAGATTGTCTAAACAAGCTATTGTGCAGCTTTTCTGAAGTTTACCTCAAGTTGTCTAGCTTAGGTAAACAACAAACATGTAAAGACAATACAATCTAGAATTTAACATCCACAAAGGTGGGTTATTTAATTGTAATTTTTCTTTAAAATAACCCTCATTTCCAGACATAGCCAAATCAGGACTAATTTATTTGAAAAACAAGTCCAGTTTTAACAAACTTGGCCTAAGTTTTATATAAGCCCAGCAAGAAGAGTGAGTGATCATATAGCCTTTTTAGAATCTGCTCTGCTGGAATTTTTTTAAAAAGATTTTATTTATTTACTTGAAGGAAAGAAAGAAATAGTGAGAGAGAGAGAGAGAGAGATCGAGCACACATGGGAGCACAAGCAGCGGGGAGAGGGAGAAACCGGCTCCCTGCTCAGCAGGGATCCTCCAATGCAGGATTTGATCCCAGGACCCCTGGATCACTACCTGAGCTGAAGCAGATATTTAACCGACTGAGCTACCCAGGAACACCTGGTCTGCTGGAATTTTTTATAAGGAATTTCTAGGTTGAATTTTAGTAGCCTCTCCAGGCCAGAAGCCAAGCCAAGTACTTGCCATCAGACATGGCTGCAATACCTCTTAAGTTTGGGCAGATTCCTCTTCATGAGGTCCCCAAAGTATCCTGAGGTTCCTGCCCCTACCAGGAAGTGACATTCTTTACTCACCTGGTGAGGCTACTGGGAACTCCGTAAGCAAGGTATCAGGCCAAAGTTCCAAGAGACTTTATGACTCCAGGTTTCATAAAGTCAACTTTAGCTCCTTAAAGCTGTCTGGTCATATCTGAGTCTATGCATGTCTCTCAAATAGGACATTCCAGTCAAGCCTTGGTAAAATAACCAGTGTTTCCAAGTGTCTTGTTACAAGGAGAATAGATTCCTATTGAACTTATGCAAATGACAAGGATTGCCATGGAAGAAGGAATACTTACTGAGACCTTTTGAGTTTCAGAGGGTTCAGATAGAGAGAAAAGTTGAATGCTTTAATTTGCTTACAAATGATTATTTTATCATGTTTCTGTTAAGTCATAGAAATCTTAAGTTTCCTTAATCAGGAATAGTGAACATTAAGGAACCAGCAATGTTTTTTAAACAAGGATCATAAAACTATAATTATCTTTTTAGTTCATTTAGTCCCATTTACTGATTCTTGTTCAGTTTGAATGCTGCTTTTACTTAGTTCTTGAAGTTCTTACCCATTTTAGTTTTAGGATTTTTAATATACTGAGTACCTGTATCTGTCCTAAAAGTCCTTTATATGAATCTCTTTGAAGATATAACTCATTTTATAAGAGAATTAGAACAATTATAAATGACAAAAGCTCGGAATAGACATGGTTAATGATCTAATAGGAGAGTTCACTATGATGGGATTGACAGGGAGACTCAGTTATTCTGTGATACATAATACTTCAATAGCCAGAACCAGAACATTATGTACCCAACAAGCAAGCCTAATCAGTCAGCAAGACCTTGTTCATTATTTAAATCTTGGGGAAGTTTGTTAAAACCTTAGGAAGTTTTAAAGCACATGCCTAAATAGGATTATGGATGTTAAAGACCTGATAAAGGCAAGAGATAGAAACTAGTTTTTCTACACAGGCAGAGAGAAACAACTATTTGCATTTTCATATCAAGAGAAGACTGACAATTGGAGAATATTTTGTCTTTTTGAACAGAGAGAAAGCCAACTTTCAATCTTATACCAGTGTCTTTAAAATTCATTCCTTTCAATCTTTGTCCTGACCACACCTAAAATTCATTTCAAAAGATTTCCTTCACAGACCTTCTCCAACTTTCCTTTGTATTCAGATTTTGTCCCAAGCCATTTTTTCCCAAACAACCATCTCACTTAGGGTTCTGGTTTCAGGAGCTCATCAGCTCCAGCAGAGGAGCAGACACCATGCTTTCCTCCCAACAAGGGAGGAATAGGCAGTCCATTTCAGGCCACAGAAGACAGGGAATTTCCCAGAAACAAAAGGAGTTTCTGCAGCTGATTGGTATTATTCCTTAAGGTCCCCAACCTGAAGGATGCCTGGGATCATGACCTGAGCAGAAAGCAGAGGCTTAACCAAGTGAGCTACCCAGGTGCCCTCTGCCCCTCTTTCTCTTAAATGTAAGTATGAGAGCTCCTGTTATTTTATATCCTGTTTCTGTCTGGATCAAGTTTCCTGTGGGCTGTCAGAGATGCTAAATCAGGTATCTCCCTGTACATGACACTTAGAAGAAGCAGGAGCACTGTCTTCCTGCAGCTCAGTTTTAGGCACCAGGCAAGAGGAGGACTGTGGTCCCCACACTTCCTGACAGGTTCATCCCTGTCCAGAGCTCATCCCAGTTGCTGCCCCTGATGCCCCTGGGCAGAGCCTCCCTGATAGGCTTTGCTTCCTTACAGCCTTTGGGCTCTTTTACTTGGGTTACAAATATCTTACTTTGGTCCTTCCTATTAGCAAGGGCCCATGGAGAGCAGAGTTTGGGCTATCTGAAGCCAGGAATCAATATACGGGAATTGGTCAGGGTGTCTGGGAGTTCTGACTATAATTTTGTAAATGACCTGGACAGTGGGTAGGTCTTAGGGTACCTTTGGAGAGCCAATCGACCCCAAAGTTGGCCCATTCCAGTTCATATAATATGCCTAATTTTCCAGGAGATTAAAAAAAAAAGATTTTATTTATGTATTTGACAGAGGTCACAAGCAGGCAGAAAGGCAGGCAGAGGGAGAGGGGGAAGCAGGCTCCCCACCAAGCAGACCGCCTGATGTGGGACTTGATCCCAGGACCCTGAGATCACAACCTGAGCCGAAGGCAGAGGCTTAACCCACTGAGCCACCCAGGTGCTCCCCAGGAGATGTTTTGATTCCACAGTCTCCTGAGAATCCTTTCTTAATGTTTTTAAGCATACAGTCTAAGACCAGAGGTTTTGAGGATCTCCCACCCATGATGAGCAGGGGCTCTCTTGTCCACCCTGTGTGTTCCCTCCTTGTCATTGGAGCAAGGAAAAACAAAGGGTGGGTGTCCCTCCAAAGGGGAGACCAATCAGATGCTTGCCTATCTGCCCTCCTGGAGGAGACCTGTGTGCCTCTTAACTGTAGTGAGTCTGTATAAATTCTGGACTGGCACCCCGCAGGGGCTTGCCGTAGACCCTATGAGGTCACCACAGAAACAGGTTAGGGCCCACTTGGACTCCATAGGCTTCTGGGGACCCTAAGAGTGCCTGCCTGTGGAACCACAGAATCGGTCCACCTGACAAGCCAGGTCAAACTTCACATACACTCAGGCATTCACTCTGGAAGTTATTACAATTCCTCCCACCCCTGGGAGGCCCTAACCTGAGGAATTCTTTTCAGAAATTCTCTTCTGATCCCCTTTCATGGCAGTTTCTGTCCTGAGGGATCTCCCCCACTGGGAGGCCCTGACTTGATGAATTCCCTTTGGGAATTCCTTCCTGTCCCCCTTTTGGGGAGTCCCTAACTGTAAGACCTCTAAGACGTGCTGGGAAGTGATCAGTTTCCCTGTCCACCCTGACAGGTGGGCCTGACTGGGTCCTGAGGCCCCGGGTCTTACCGGAATCTGATGTTGGGATCAGGTCCTCACCTGCCAAATCTCCTTTGAGTCCGGGTGGAAACAGCGGGGTGGCCTGGCCTGAGGCAACTCAGGTGGTAGACTGCTGGAAATTAGGGTGCGTCTTTTTCCTTATAATCCCTTATTCTATCACCATCCCACCATTACCCCAAACTGGTAGCAACAGTAGGCCAGTGCTGTTGGGTTTCCCCAGTCACGGAACCAAATGTTATGCAACTAGACTGAGTACTGATGGAAGAATCAAGTGGCACCTGGAGACTTCGGAGGATAGGAGGTTTATTTAACATGGGCAGGCTCAGAGGTCTGAGCCCTGAGCATGAGCCCCAAGCACTAATTACAAGGTTAATTTATACCCTTCTACTTCCGCATACTTGGTACTTTTGGCACGCATGGAAAATGGGGTAGGAAAGAACCTGGAAGGACTTTGAGGCAGGTCTTAGAGTATAGTTTTTACCTGATCATAATGACTTTATGCAAGAAGAGATTTTGTTCCAGATCATTCATGTCAGAAAGTATGTACATTTGAGAATTAATAAGAGTTAACAGGAATTTCAGTTCTCTCTCCTTTTCTCATATCAGAGGCCACTCCTGTTTTAAATTTTCTCTGGTAAAGTGACTTGTGTATCTCCATCATCACAAGGGGCAGAAGACACCACCTGTGCTTCTTTTAGGACAGTTTCCTATCTGGTGATGTCATATATCTGAAGCTGCCACCCTGACAGCAGTTTCTTCTTCTAGCTTCCTGGTTTTCCACATACCCTTGACAGTCTCTCTATCAAGAACACCATTGCCCTCTTCTGTTGAAATGTAAGGTGAAAAAAAATATTTCTTCAACCATTCCCCACACACAGCTATTTTGTATCAAATCAGTTTTGTCCTCAGAAGACATATTACCTGAGATTAAAAAAAATAGAGTGGGATTATTTAGAAATTGTGACCTAGTTTCAGAGTATCATCCCCTGATAAGCTATTTAATGTCAAACACATGTGTGTTTCTTGAGGCCCAAATTTGGTCAAGTTGTTTCCTGAGCATACATCTCTATTTAGTTTGTTTATTTATTTATTTATTTATTTATTTTGTCTCTTAAACAAATTGATTCATGTCCTAAGGCTCAGTGGTTTGTTTTCCATATACACAAGACTTTTAAGTGCTATGCTTTCAGTTAGGATTGATACTTATACTCTCTTTGCTATACTCTGCAGACTCCAACAGAGAGTACCACATACCGCATGCAACAGAATGTTTATATACAAGAAAAACCCATTTTAAAATTTCAGGAACAGGAGTCAAAAGAGTTTTTGCACAGCCTTAAAATAATATATGAACACGAGTATTCCTACAAGTTATCAAAGCAACAATGAAAAGGTTATAAAGTTGTATTTAGAATGTTTCATTTTTAGTAGTATCTTTACAAAGAATTTTGGTCAGTATTCTCACTGATGCTGGACTTGAAGACACTTGGAAAGCCCCGTCAGTAATGAATAAATAAAAAAACAGTCTTAAGGCAAAGGATCTCTTTGGATCTCCCAGATGTTCTCTAGAATGTAAGTCCTCTCTCTGGCCAACCAGCTGCCAGTGGTGGTCACAGTGTTTCCTGTCATATCTGAGTTTTTACTCCAGTAATGGGTGAGAGCCACCAATATTTGCCCTTTGACATGAATCAAATCTCTCTGGAAACTTCTTGGCTTTATCCTGATATTGAGGGGGAAGCAACAACATTCTCATGATAAAAAGAAGGGATGTTGAGTTGTTTACTAAGAATTTAAATGACTATGGGCTTTTATTTTTTTCCTACTGTGGGCAAAGTGGAACATATCAAATATAGTTATTTTATTAGTCACAGAGTCATCTGCAAATATTTGAACACTTTATTTGTGTAGATATAGAATTTATCAGAATAATGATAGGAGCAGCAATGGGCTAACATAGTCATTGCACTAATTCCAAGGCACTCATGGATTTCTTGGGATTAGAATGGAGATTGCTGGGATGGTAAAATCATATTAAATTATGTCATGGTTCCTCTGTGTAAGAGTTTTTCTTATAAGGCAGAAAAGCCTAAAGCCATGACGAAATGATGAAAATAGGTGAGAAAGCAGGATTGTGATTCTACTGGCTTTTTAAATTTTCACATATGAAAGGTTAGCTTAGATCAAGTCAAATTCCCAGGAATATGGGTAGATTGCTATGAGACCAATTTGAGCAATTTCAATAGGTTAACAGAGGTCTTTGGGCACAATGGATTCAAAGGAGAAAGTGGCAATATTTTAGGTACTTCTAGAAGATCAGATACCTTTGTAACTGCATCAGATTGTTTTAGCCCCAAATGCTTCTTTGGTTCATCCAGCTGAAATGCATAGTAGGGTTTGTAATGGGTTTTAACTGGAAAAGTAGCAAGTTTGTTGTGTTCTTTAGAAAGTTTTGTCCTTTCATTGCTCTTCTTATTTCAGTCTTAAATTATGTACAGTAGACTGTTACATTCACTGATGTAGAGCTAGAATAAAGATTTCACAGAAAGACAAATACTGTGTGATCTCAGTTATATGTGGAAAATAAAAAGAGTTATTCTTATATAAGCAGAGCATAATGGTGATCACGAAGGACTGAGGCAGGGGTGAGGGGAGGAGGACATGGGAAGGTGATGGTAAAGGGTACAAAGTTTCAGTTATGTAAGATAAATAAGTTCTGGAAATCTATACAGTATAGTGTCTGCTAACAACACTATATTGTATACTTAAAATTTGTGAAGAGGGTAGATTTTGTGTTGAATGTTCTTACCACATACAAAGTTCTATAATAAGAGGGGTAGAAGGAAACTTTGGGAGGTGATAAATGTTTACATTTGTGGCTTTGATGGTAGTGATGGTTTCATGGGTTGATACCTATCCCTATACTCATTGAGTTTTATATATTACATATGTATAGCTTTTTAATGTCAACTATACATCAATTAAGTATTTTTTAAAGACTAGTCAAATATCACTAGACTAGTGAGATGGGGGAAGAGTAGAACAAGGAGTTTGATCTATAACTGATTGTGAACTATCAGTTGACATAACTCACTACCTCTAGGCCAGTCAATAAAGTGTTTTTTTTGGGGCGCCTGGGTGGCTCATGGGTTAAGCCGCTGCCTTCAGCTCAGGTCATGATATCAGGGTCCTGGGATCGAGTCCCACATCGGGCTCTCTGCTCAGTGGGGAGCCTGCTTCCTCCTCTCTCTCTCTCTCTCTCTCTGCCTGCCTCTCTGCCTACTTGTGGTCTCTGTCTGTCAAATAAAATAAAATATTAAAAAAAATAAAGTGTTTTTTTTTAATAAAGGTTTCACATGCTTTTTAAATTTTGTGCCATAATTTGCATTTTTACCTTTGAAGGCCTAGAAACTTAGTGTGGAGTGATAATAATGTATCCTTTTAGCTTTACAAAAAGAGTTACCTTAATACGGTAATTTAAGGTTTTCTAACATCATTCTTTTTTTTAAAAAAAGATTTTACTCATTTGTCAGAGAGAGAGAGTACACAAGCAGGGGGAGTGGCAGGCAGAGGGAGAAGCAGGGTCCCCACGAGCAAGGAGCCTGATGTGGGGTTCAATCCTAGGACTCTGGGATCATGACCTGAGGCGAAGGCAGATGCTTAACTGACTGAGCCACCCAGACATCTTTCTTAATATCATTCTTAATAATGAAATGATAATACTTAAAATTCTCTCAGGTATAAGGCATTGTATCTAAATTCTAGAATAAAAAATGATACTTTCCTTAAAAAATAAAATTAAAATCAATGAAAACACTCTCTGTATACATATGTCTTTTTCATCATGGGGTATAAATTCACCTTTGGCATAGAGTTTGGAAGTTTAAGAATCCATGTAAATTCACAGTTGCTATTTTGTTCAGGGTCCATAGCAGGCTTTCTTGTATTTGTTCTAAAGGAGATGGAAGGATGGTAACTTTATTGGTGTGACAGTGAAGAATCTAAGTCCATGTCATGCTTTTGACATTTGTTCGATGTTTCGTTTAACTTAAGTTGGAAAATCAATCTTCTCCCTCAGAATTGAAACTCAGCAAGTCTTTAGATGAGAACAGAATCACTAGACCACCCCATCTTCTTTACAGATTTCTGAATGTATTTGTTATCTTTTACTGCATTTATTTTTTTCACTAGGGGAAGTCTGTTATAAACTCAATGGTCCCCATTCCTCAGTCAAAATTAACAGTGTTATGAAAATTCAGCATGGATTTTTACTCTTGGTACAGGAAACTCAATGATTAGTGTTCTTGAAAGTAGTCAATTCAATTCAACGAATCAATTCAACTTAATTGTCAATGCAAATATTTAGTCAGGCATATAATAGATGATGAAGATATAAAATAAATATATTTTAAAGAATCTATGTGTCATTAGAGTATAGGAAACAATTGAGCTACACAGAGGCAATGTGTAGCTATGGTTTAAAGGAGAAAGTTTTTTTTTTTTAATTTTTTTTTTTTCTTTTCAGCATAATAGTATTCATTGTTTTTGCACCACACCCAGTGCTCCATGCAATCCCTGCCCTCCAGTACCCACCACCTGGTTCCCCCAACCTCCCAACCCCACCCCTTCAACACCCTAAGATTGTGTTTCAGAGTCCATAGTCTCTCATGGTTCATCTCCCCTTCCAATTTCCCTCAACTCCCTTGTCCTCTCCATCTCCCTATGTCCTCTATGTTTTGGCTATGCTCCACAAATAAGTGAAACCATATGATAATTGACTCTCTCTGCTTGACTTATTTCACTCAGCATAATCTCTTCCAGTCCCGTCCATGTTGCTACAAAAGTTGGGTATTCATCCTTTCTGATGGAGGCATAATACTCCATAGTGTATATGGACCACATCTTCCTTATCCATTCGTCTGTTGAAGGGCATCTTGGTTCTTTCCACAGTTTGGTGACCGTGGCCATTGCTTATATAAACATTGGGGTACAGATGGCCCTTCTTTTCACTATATCTGTATCTTTGGGGTAAATACCCAGTAGTGTTGCTAGGACTTCTAATGCTATGTTGAACAAGAGTTGTGAGAGTGGGCATCCTTGTCGTGTTCCTGATCTCAACGGGAAGGCTGTAAGCTTTTTCCCATTCAGGATGATATTCTCTGTGGGTTTTTCATAGATAAACTTTATGAAGTTGAAGAATGTTCCCTCTATTCCTATACTTTGAAGCATTTTAATCAGGAACGGATGCTGGATTTTGTCAAATGCTCTGTCTGCATCAATTGAGAGGACCATGCAGTTCTTTTCTCTTCTTTTATTGATTTGTTCTATCACATTGATTGATTTGCAAATGTTGAACCATCCTTGAAACTAAGGGATGAATTCCACCTGGTCATGATGGTTGATTTTTTTTTTTTTAAAGATTTTATTTATTTATTTGACAGAGAGAGATCACAAGCAGGCAGAGAGGCAGGCAGAGAGAGAGAGAGGGAAGCAGACTCCCTGCTGAGCAGAGAGCCCGATGTGGGACTTGATCCCAGGACCCCGAGATCATGACCTGAGCTGAAGGCAGCGGCTTAACCCACTGAGCCACCCAGGCGCCCCGGTGGTTGATCTTTTTAATGTGCTGTTGGATCCTATTAGCTAGAATTTTGTTGAGAATCTTAGAATCCATATTCATTGGGGATATTGGTCTGAAATTCTCCCTTTTGGTGGGGTCTTTGCCTGGTTGGGGGATCAGGGTAATGCTGGCTTCATGAGAATAGTCTTGAAGTTTTTGTTCTGCTTCAATTTTTTGAAACAGCTGCAGGAGAATAGATGTTCTTTCTTTCTTTCTTTCTTTTTTTAAAAGATTTTATTTATTTATTTGACAGAGAAAAATATCACAAGTAGGCAGAGAGACAGGCAGAGAGAGAGAGGAGGAAGCAGGCTCCCCACTGAGCAGCGAGCCCAATGCTGGGCTTGATCCCAGGAGCCTGAGATTATGACCTGAGCCCAAGGCAGAGGCTTTAACCCACTGAGCTACTCAGGCACCCCTAGGTGTCACTTCTTCTTTGAAAATTTGGTAGATTTCCCCAGGGACTCTGTAAGGTCCTGGGCTCTTGTTTTTTTGGAAGTTTTTTTTTTTCCTTAAAAAGATTTATTTACTTATTTGACAGAGAGAACTCACAAGTAGATAGAGAGGCAGGCAGAGAGAGAGAGAAGGGGAAGCAGGCTCTCCACTGATCAGATAGCCTGATGTGGGGCTCGATCCCAGGGATCATGACCTGAGCTGGGATCATGACCTGAGCTGAAGGCATAGGCTTTAACCCACTGAACCACCCAGGTGCCCCTTTTGGGAGGTTTTTGATCACTGCTTCAATCTCGTTACAAGATATCGGTCTATTCAGGTTGTCAATTTTTTCCTGGTTCAATTTTGGAAGTTTATAGTTTTCCAGGAATGCATCCATTTCATCTAGGTTGCATAACTTATTGGCATATAACTGTTGATAATAATTTCTTTTTTTAAAAAAATATTTATTTTTTTATTTGACAGACAGAGGTCACAAGTAGGCAGAGAAGCAGGCAGAGAGAGAGGAGGAAGCAGGCTCCCTGCTGAGCAGAGAGCCAGATGCAGGGCTGGATCCCAGGACCCTGGGATCATGACCTGAGCCGAAGGCAGAGGCTTTAACCCACTGAGTCACCCAGGTGCCCCTTGATAATAATTTCTGATGATTGTTTCTATTTCCTTGTTGTCAGTTGTGATCTCTCCCTTTTCACTCATAATTTTCTTAATTTGGGCTTCTCTCTTTTCTTTTGGATTAGTTTTTGCCAATGGTTTATAGATCTTCCTGATTTAAAAAAAAAAAAAACAGCTTTTAGTTTCGTTGATACATTCTACTCTATCTCTAGTTTCTATCTCATTGATCTCTGCTCTAATCTTGATTCCCTTTTTGTGTGTGGAGTTGGCTTAATTTGTTTTTGATTCTCCAGTTCTTTAATGTGTAGAGACAGCTGGTGTATTCTGGAATTTTCAACTTTTTTGAGGGATGCTTGGATGGCTATGTATTTCCCCCTTAGGATCGCCTTTGCTGTATCCCATAGGTTTTGGACCAAAGTGTCTTCATTCTAATTGGTTTCCATGAATTGTTTAAGTTCTTCTTTGATTTCCTGGTTGATCCAAGCATTTTTAAGCAAGATGGTCTTTAGCTTCCAGGTGTTTGAATTCTTTCTAAACTTTTCCTTGTGGTTGAGCTCCAGTTTCAAAGCATTGTGATCTGAGAATATGCAGGTTATAATCTCAATCTTTTGGTATCAGTTGAGCCCCGATTTGTGACCCAGTATGTGGTCTGTTCTGGAGAAGGTTCCATGTGTACTTAAGAAGAATGAGTATTCTGTTGTTTTAGGGTGGAATGTTCTGTATATATCTATGAGGCCCAACTGGTCCAGTGTGTCATTCAGTGCTCTTGTTTATTTATTGATTTTCTGCTTGGATGATCTGTCTATTACTGAGAGTGGAGTGTTAAGATCTCCTACTATTAATGTATTCATGTCAATTAGACGCTTTGTCTTTCTGCCTCCAATACATGAACACTAGTTCCATTCACCAGACTGGGAAAATTTTCATGGAGAATTTGTTCAACTATATCTTCTAGTCTTCTTTCTTTCTCATCCCCCCCAGAGTTTCCAATAATTCTGACGCTGATACATTTCATGGCATCATTTATTTCCCTAATTCTGTTTTCATGGCTTCTAAGCTGTTTGTTCCAGGCTTCCTCCTGATCCTTTTCCTCTATCAGTTTGTCCTCCAGATCACTCATTCTATCTTTTGCCTCAGTTACCCTAGTTTTTAGATAATTTAGATTAGATTGGAACTCATTGAGAGCATTGTTAACATCATCCCTGGTGGCTTTCACTTCTGCCCTAATAAATTCCATTTTGTCATCGAAAGCTTTCTCCGACCTAGCTATTGCCTGGATAATTGTTAGCCTGAATTCCCTTTCTGACATACTGTCTATATACTACTATATACTGACATATCCAGTAGCTCTGATGGAGAGGGCCCGGTCTCTGACTTTTTCTTCTGGATTTTTCTAGTCATTTTGGTGAGAGATGGCTGAATGGATGTGTAGCTGACTGTATCAACTCTGGTGCACCCTGAAATGCTTCTGTCCACTGGTGTCTTCTGTCCCCACAGAGATCCAAAAGTGTATAATTCTAATCTCAGGCTGATTTCATGGGTGATCAGAGTTCTTTGGTAGGTAATCAGTTCACTTTAGGGGACAGGTTGAAACAGCACCTCATCCTACCTCTCCGCCATCTTGTCTCCCCCCAAATGGAGACCTTTTGTAACACGTACAGGAGTTGGACTTTATCTTCAGAATAATGGAAAGACACTGAAATTTTTAGGTAGATAATTGATGATCAAATTTAAAATTCAGAAATAATATTGGTAGTATTTTTGTGAATGAATATGAGGGGTGAGTATTTAGATGGGAGGGGAAGATATGAATGGAAGGCAACCTAGATTAATGATGACAAGGATTTGAATCAAGGCAATGCATTTGATCAAAATGAAGGACTTCAAGATTTATCTAGGAAACAGAATTGACTAACCTGATGATATATGGGGTAAAGGGAGAAGTAGGAAGTGTGGGGATGTGAGGTAAAGGTAGGAGTCAGGATTACGCCTGCGTTTCTTTCTTTGCTTACTGGACAGAAGTACCAACAATAAATAACATCTGATTTTGAAGCCATAGGCCTTATCTTAAGAGGGAGCATGACTTCTTATGATTAGAACAGTAGGCAAGTTACTTGAGGATTCAGATAGTCTTACAGTCTTTATAAATTTACATACAGAAACACATGAACCTATTGCCCCAGAAGTTTGGTGTTCCCTGACTTGGGCTCAGTGTCCAATGACTCTAGTTTTCTAGAATATTTTGGCCTTATGTATGTACCAACTCTGGAACAGGTAACATGGTATAGGTCTCAGCATTAAAGAAACCTGTATATTAGTCTGAATGGTTCAAATAGGAGTCATTAATATAACTACTTTACACTTAGTTCTTTTACATTTTGGCTTTCCTTTAGAATGTTGCGGTGTAGGCCCATTATTTTTTCCTCTGGATAGTAATCTTGCTACTTTGGTCTTTGATCGTTTATTTGGTTAATATCTGAAGACTTCTGAAGATGTTTCTTCTTCACTCCTCATTTAGGAGATAGGAAGTGCCTTAGAAAGTTTGGAGGTTGACTGGAGTCTCACTGTAAGCTGAGATGGAGGGGAAGGGGTTGAAGATGAAAAGCTGCCTACTTTTAATGAGTTAGATTCAAGCACTTGAAAGTTTGGCCCATCTGTTGTTTATGACTTGGTAAACAAATGGGGTATGTCTGAGCATATTTGGCTGTTCAAGAATTTCTTTTACTGACTCAGTCTAAGGAAGCTTCTAAACAGATTCTATGACTCAAAAGTGAGAATTAAAGTAAACAAGGGATTGTATTCCCCATGAAGTGGGTAGAATGATTTCTGTGGCTTTAGAGCTATAAGAAATGATCAAGGCATATGCTTCAGTTATTTGTTGCAGTGTAACAAACCACTCCAGAGCTCAGTGGTAGAAATAACAGAAACCATGTTGTTATAGTCAGGATTTTGTACATTAAGAATAAAAACAAAGCAATCTGGGGGGAGACAAGATGGTGGGGAAGTAGGAGGAAGCGCCGTTTCAACCTGTACCCTAAAGTGAGCTGATTACCTACTAAAGAACTCCAATCACCCATGAAATCTGCCTGAGATCAGAATTATACACGTCTGGATCTCTATGGGGGCAGAAGATGCCAATGGGCAGGTAAAGCGGAGTGGGAACGCCGGACTGATATTGGAAGATAAACAAAAGGGGGAGGGATCCACCATTGGCCACCCATTGGAAAGTAATACCCCAGTATGAGAGTGCCCTGCATCTGGGGACCAGCATTAACTTGGAGTCTGGTTGAAAGCACTCAAAAAGAGCAAAGGATCTTGGGGGGAAATGTGGGAATTGGGGTGGTTAGAGACAGAGACTTAAGTCCCTGGACCCAGGATAGCCACCCCTGGCGCTGAGCCAGAGAGAGTGTGGTGGAGAAACCAGGTCTTGGTCCCTGAGCTGCCAGTGCGCCTGAGAGCATGGGGTCCAGCTCCTGTGAGGGACTGGGAGCTTCGCCAGCTGGCAGAAACACAGCCCTTTTGCACTCTCCACGAGAGCGCCGCGCTGTGCTATCAGAGCCTGAGACACGTGCACCTCACACCCTCCCCTGAGAGAGGTGCATGCACGCCCAGCATTCTTGGACCCGGAAAGACCAGGCATATCCAGCCTGGGCCATTGGGAAAATCTCAGTGTGTGATCGCTGCTTGGAACCTCTTTGGCGGTCCAGAGCTGCCCAGACAGCCACCACTGTCGTGGTTTTGGGTACAAACAGGAGTTCCTGCGTCCCCAGGGACCACAACTTGGAACATGCTCTGCCAGCAGCCGGGGATCTTATGTGCTCTGCAGCACCCAGAGGGGAACAGACTGAGGCTTCTCTCTGAGAGGGAGGTCGGGGTGCAATTTGCTTTTTTCTAAACCTTCAAAAACCATCAAGCTGTTCAAGGTGAGAGAAAACAAAACAAAACAAAACAAACAAACATAAAAACCTCCAGGGAACAAAAGCCTGAAAAACCGGTTTCCTCAGAGCCCACCCCCTAGAGGAGGATAGGAGGACTTAACTCAAGGAACATTGCCTGAAAACCCACATGTGGACCCCTCCCCCAGAAAACCAACCAGAAAAAAAAGAAAAAAAAAAAGATGACAATAGAACAACCACCACTACTTCATAGATACAACTTTTATGTTTAATTCG
>NC_081575.1:94488466-94488855 GCF_022355385.1 Mustela nigripes
ACCATCACAGTGAGATGTCCAGTACATCAAATTCCATAATAACCTTTGAACCTGAACTTTTTGATACATATACCGATGTTTTTCTTTTGCCTTTATATTTTTTATTTTTTTAAATTTTAGTTTAGTTTATTCTTTTTTTATTTTTATTTTTTAATATTCATATAGAGTTAATCTTCAAGGTAATCCCCTTTCCCCAATCAGTGCTACCCTATAGGTAAACCAATTTTTAACCTCCCTTTATCTTAGGAAATTTGAGCCCTTTAACAAAGATATCAAGATACATCCAGGAAGAATCAAATTAACCTTTCTCACCCACACTGAGAATTTATAACCACTCTCCCATCTTCCACCAGTGTTTCTGTGTATTTGTGTTTGTCCTGATAGTATAT
>NC_081575.1:94498855-94514220 GCF_022355385.1 Mustela nigripes
GTGGTCCACATACACTATGGAGTATTATGCCTCCATCAGAAAGGATGAATACCCAACTTTTGTAGCAACATGGACGGGACTGGAAGAGATTATGCTGAGTGAAATAAGTCAAGCAGAGAGCGTCAATTATCATATGGTTTCACTTATTTGTGGAGCTTAACAAATAACATGGGAGGACATAGGGAGTTAGAGAGGAGAAGGGAGTTGAGGGAAATTGGAAGGGGCGGTGAACCATGAGAGACTATGGACTCTGAAAAACAACCTGAGCGTTTCGAAGGAGCCAGGTGGTGGGTATTATAGAGGGCACATATTGCATGGAGCACGGGGTGTGGTGCAAAATCAATGAATACTGTTATGCTAAAAATAAATTAAAAAAATAATCCTTTTAAAGTATCAAGACAGAACTAAATCAAATTAAATAAAAGTACAATTATCTTAAAAAATAAAGCATTCTGGGGAAAGCTTGCTTCTGCTCCATCATAACTGGGGCCTTGTCTGTAGTGGCTTGAATGGTTGGGGATTAGATGACTTGACTGGTCATATGTCTGGGGCCCTTGATTCTGGCTAAGTTTTTTGTTTATTTCATATCTTTTGGGGTTGGAATGCCCAAGATGGCATCTTCATTCACTATCTGGGATCTGGGCTGGGCTGGACTAGCTGGAAAAGCTGGGGCTGGTTTTCTCTTTTTCTCTGTGTATGTCTTTATGAAGCAATTCCATGTAGTTTAGCATTTTTCATAACCTGGATATCTCAAAGTAGATGAAATACTTACCTAATGACTGGCTTTACCTAGAGTGTACATTCCAAGAGTCTTGGGTAGAATTATCTAAGTTTTCCTAATACATAGCCTCAGATGTGTGGAAATACCTTTTATATTGTATCTTTTAATGAAAGAAGTCACTAGGTCAGCCCAAATTAAAAAATAGGACAACAGACTTTACCTTTTAATGCTAGGAATAGCAAAGATTTTATGGTTATAGTTCATGGGCTATATAGCCCATGATGAAAAAGTCTTATGATGATGATTTTTTAATTGAAGTAGAAATTAACCTCTCCTTTTGCTGTCTGAGGTGCAGTTCTCTCTGGCTGAGAATAAAAAAGGGAGGGCATACAATTTGAAGTTCTTTGATTTTTTTAAGGTAATGGGTTAAGGATTTTTTTTTCATTATGTAATAGTTTTCCCATAGCAGACTAATAGTAGCATTAATAGCTATTTACTGAGGAACTAGAATTGCTAGACACTGCTCATGCTTTATTTATTTGATCTCAAGTCTTGTGCAAGATAGGTATTATTATTCTCATATTGCCGATGAAGACATTGAAGCTGAGGCAAATTAAGTCATTTTCTCAGAGTTATAGTAATAAAGAATAGATTTGAACAAGGTTTGTAAGGTTGCTTTTGTTATTCCCACTATACTCTGTTATGTTTAGTGAAAATAGTTTCAGATATCATTATGGAGAGGTAGTAAAAACTCAGTGAACCAAGATGCTTAAATGATGTTTGATGATTTTTGAGCAAACTATTTTAGGTGCCATTTTGGGTGCCATTTCAGTTTTGCTTTGGAGTTAGTCTAGAATATTGTTTTAATCATTAATAAAAGGAATAATTTTTAATCAAGAATTGAACATAATTAAAGTCTGATAAGATATTTAAATTTTTTCCCCACCAGAAGGATGGGCTAAAAGGTTGAAATCATTGATGCAGAAAATGGAGATAAATATGCATGTCTCATGGAATCCACTGGAATTGGTTCATATACTTGGTTCATCCACTGGAATTGGTTCATATACATATACTTGTTTTGAATCTAAATGTGAAACTCTGATCAACTGAAATAAAAAATTTTCCATTTATATAGGCTTGAGAGTTGGAAATTATTTTCCTCTCTTCCTTATGCTTATGTCTAATTATGGAAATAAAAATGTGTGTATTTTGCAAGGTCTCATACTTCTGATTTTATTTTTCCTGGTTCCGTCCAGATTTAGACCTTCCCTAGCTTTTCTGTTACTATTGTATCAGTGGATAATTTGCTTCTAGGCTTCCTCCAATTTAGCGTTATCTTACACTGTTCTCTGAGTCATGGTCTAGCTCTGCTATTCCCAAGAATGCTACTTCATATATCTGAAAATTAATCTTTTTATTTATTAAATCTCACCTTCTAGTATTGTTGTAAGAAAAAAAATTATATATATAATTAACTTTTTGCTTGTTGCCTGTATAGCTATAGTTAAAGATGAATTTTTTGGCTTCACTTAATTTTTCTCAAAATGAATTAACAGGGAGAACAAAGAATGAGCAAGCAACAGAAAGGCTTACAATATATGAGTAAAACCAAATCAAACAGGTTTTTCATATACAGATTCATAGGTTGTGCATTATAAAAATCAAGGGGACATCATTTATGTAAATAATAAAGTGAATGATACTTCTAGATATATGCAGTGCATAGCCTGTACAACTGTACATGTAGGCCCTGAAAGCAAGTTTCAATGTGATCTTCTATTTTACATAGACCCATTAGGGAAAAGAGAAGAGGATAATGAGCACAGGGCAGTGGCAGCCCAGGAAAAAAATCTCACCTGATTGTGGTGAATAATTCTTTTAATGTACTGTTGGATTTGATTTGCTAGTATCTTGAGAATTTTTGTATCTGTGTTCATCAGGGATACTGGCCTGTAATTCTCCTTTTTAGTGGGTTCTTTGTCCGGTTTTGGAATTAAGGTGATGCTGGCCTCATAGAAGTAAAAGGAGTTTAGAAGTTTTCTTCCCTTTTCTATTTTTTGAAACAAGTTGAAAAGAATTGGTATTAACTTGCATTCCCACCAACAGTGTAAGAGGGTTCCCCTTTCTCCACATCCTCCAACACATATTGTTTCCTATCTTGTTAATTTTGGCCATTCTAACTAGTATAAGGTGATATCTCAATGTGGTTTTAATTTGAATCTCCCTGATGACTAGTGATGATGAACATTTTTTTCATGTGTCTGATAGCCATTTGTATGTCTTCATTGGAGAAGTGTCTGTTCATAACTTCTGCCAATTTTTTGATATGATTATCTGTTTTGTGTGTGTTGAGTTTGAAGAGTTCTTTATAGATCCTGGATATCAACCTTTTATCTGTACTGTCATTTGCAAATATCTTCTCCCATTCTGTGGGTTATCTCTTTGTTTTCTTGACTGTTTCCTTTGCTGTGCAGAAGCTTTGATTTTGTTGAAGTCCCAAAAGCTTATTTTCACTTTTGTTTCCTTTGCCTTTGGGGACATATCTTGTTGGTGGGAATGCAAGTTGGTGCAGCCACTTTGGAGAGCAGTGTGGAGATTCCTCAGGAAATTAAAAATAGAGCTTCCCTATGACCCTGCAATTGCACTACTGGGTATTTACCCCAAAGATACAGATGTCATGAAAAGAAGAGCCATCTCTACCCCAATGTTTATAGCAGCAATGGCCACAGTCACCAAACTGTGGAAGGAACCAAGATGCCCTTCAACGGAAGAATGGATAAGGAAGATGTGGTCCATATACACTATGGAGTATTATGCCTCCATCAGAAAGGATGAATACCCAACTTTTGTAGCAACATGGACTGGACTGGAAGAGATTATGCTGAGTGAAATAAGTCAAGCAGAGAGAGTCAATTATCATATGGTTTCACTTACTTGTGGAGTATAACAAATAGCATGGAGGACAAGGGGAGTTAGGGGAAGGGAGTTGAGGGAAATTGGAAGGGGAGGTGAACCATGAAAGACTGTGAAAAACAATCTGAACTCTGAACTGGACTCTGACAAACAATCTCAGGGGTTTGAAGCGGCGGGGGGTGGGAGGTTGGGGGAACCAGGTGGTGGGTATTAGGGCACGGATTGCACGGAGCACTGGGTGTGGTGCAAAAACAAGGAATACTGTTATGCTGAAAAAAAAAAAAAAGAATTGGTATTAAGTTTTCTTTAAATGTCTGGTAAAATTCCCCTGTGAAGCCACCTGACCCAGGACTTTTGCCTATTGAGAGATTTTTGATGACTAATTCAATTTCTTTGCTGGTTATGTGTCTACTCAAATTTTCTATTTCTTCCTGTTTCAGCTTTTGTAGTTTGTATGTTTCTGGGCATTTATCTATTTCTTCCAGATTGCCCAATTTGTTGGCATATAGTTTTTTATAATCATCTCTTATAATTACTTGTATTTCTGTGGTGTTTGTTGTGATCTGTCCTCTCTCATTTGTGATTTTATTTATTTGGGTCCTTTTCTTTTTTTATAAGTCTCGCCAGGGAGTGTTCAATTTTAATTCTTTCTAGGAACCAGCGCTTAGTTTCTTTGATCTGTTCTTTTTTTGTTTGTTTGTTTCTGTATCGTTTATTTCTGCTCTAATCTTTATTATTTCCCTTCTACTGCTGGCTTTAGGTATTGCTTGCTCTTCCTTTTCTATCTCCTTTAGGTATAAGGTTAGGTTGTGTATTTGAGACTCTTCTAACTTCTTGAGGTACACATGTATTGCACTGTTCCTCCCTCTTAGACAGCCTTTGCTGTGTCTCAAAGGCTTTAGACTGTCATGTTTTCATTTTTGTTTGCTTCCATGTGCTTTTTAAATTTCTTCTTTAATTTCCTGGTTAACCTATTAATTCTGTAGTAAGATGTTCTTTAACCTCCATGTATTTGTGGTCTTTCCAAATGTTTTCTTGTAGTTGACTTCAAATTTGATAGCACTGTGGTCTGTGGTCTGAGAATATGCGTGGTATGATTTCAGTCTTTTTGTACTTGTTGAGGGTTGATTTGTGACCCAGTATGTGATCTGTTCTGGAGAATGTCCCATGTACCTTAAAAAAGAATGTATTTTCTGCTGCTTTAGGATGAAATGTTCTGAATGTATCTGTTAAGTCCATCTGGTCCAGTGTGTCTAAATCAAAGTAATTTTAACCAAAAATTAAATTTAATCTTCATTTCTTAAATTCAGCTAAAACATTATTTTTTTTGTTATTTTTAAGGGATTCATTCAGTTATGCAAAAATATATTTACAGCTTATACTGATAATGGCATCCACTCCAGCCCACTTTCCTCACTTTTATTTCCATATATCCTGGGTGAGTCAGTCTCCTTTTAGGGTTTTCCAAGAAATCTGGATGTTTCCTAGATAATAGTTATCTTATTATGCCCATGAACTCTTTCCATGGTTTCTTTCTAGGCTTATTATTACAGGAGTTTAAGTTCATAGCAACATAGAAAGTGAATGTAGACAAACTTTATTCCAACTATAGATCCTCCTCACCCTCCCACCACCTAATATTCATAGACTGAGAAGTCATCAGGGATAAACTCATCCATGAGAAGTAGATAAGCAGAAAACCAAGAAAGGGAGGAAATCATGGAACTAATTCAGTTGGGGATGAAGGGGTGGGTAAATACCCTTTGCTTGGAGAACAAATAAATTTCTGACTATAAGAGAAATCTCTTTAAAATGTTTAACTGTGGGGCACCTGGCTGGCTCGTCAGTAGAGCATGTGACTCTTGATATTGGGGTTAAAGTTCAAGTCAGTCCCACACTCGGTATAGAGAATACTTAAAAATAAAATCCTAGAAATAAATAAATAAAATATTTATCTGTGCTAGTGATTTTTAACTCTTCATTGCAAATTTTGTTGAATTAATCAGGTACTGAAAGAAACAACTAGTGTCTATGTTTTCCTATAGTTAAAAAAAAAAAAGTATGGTAGATAGAATATTGTTTATCTAGTTACAGAATAGCCTGAAGATAGGACAGTTGAATGGTAGTTGTAATTTGTGTGTTTGTGTGTGTGTGTGTCTGTGCACACACAAGCAAAAGCTGCCATTAACACTAACAAACATGTTCTTTGATTCAAAAAGAATAGTTTAATAGATAAGTGTGGTTGAAAGAACTAACTGACACCTGGCAGAAAGTTCTCAGATTGATTACATTACATTACATTACAAAATGCCTGAGAGGAGATGGGACTGACACTAACCATCAGTAAATTTAAAAACTCAAGCAAGAATCTTGTTGACAGCAGGGTGTTCAGTATAGAAACTAGTTTCAGCACTGGCACTGTCTCCAAAGGTTCAGTTTATACCAGATATCTGTGCCAAGACAGTGTAATGTGATGGAATGAAAACTGAACTTGTAATATGGACATGTGTATTAGGTTCCAGGTGAGTTCTTACTACTGGTGCTGTCTTGGAGAATTACAGCTCTGGAACTAACATTCTTTGTCTTTAAATGATCTCTAAATATCTTTTTGGCACAAAATTTCTGTGATAACCCTGATCCTATTTTATCATTGTAGGGATACCATATATAGGAAGATAGATTTATTTATTTTTTAAAATATTTTATTTATTTATTTGACCAAGAGAGATGGAGAGAAAACACAGTAGGGGAAGCAGCAGACAGAGGGAGAGGGAGAAGCAAATGTCCTGCTGAGCAGGGAGCCAGATGCAGGGCTCAATCCCAGGACTCTGGGATCATGACCTGGGCTGAAGGCAGACACTTAACTGACTGAGCCACCCAGATGCCCCAGGAAGATAGATTTAATATATTTAAATGTGTGTGTGTGTGTGTATTTATTTATATATATAAAATATACATGTATATATATGAATACGTGTACATGTGTGTATGTCCATACACACATGCAGTTATTTCCATGCATCACAGATTCTTCTGGTCATAATTACCCTTTGCAAGCATGAAACATTTTGGCTTGTTAAAATGATAGTAAATCATCTATACTCTATTGGTGAAGAGGTAAGACTTCTTTTTTTTTTTAGGATTTTATTTATTTATTTGAGAAAGAGAGAGAGAGTGAGTACGCATAAGCAGGGGAGAGGGAGGAGCAGCTCCCTGCTTAGCAGGGAGCCTGATGTGGAGCTCAATCCTAGGATCCTGGGATCATGAAATAAGCCCAAGGCAATGTTTAACCAACTGAGCCATCCAGGCACCCCGAGGTAAGGCCTCTTAACAACAAGTAAAACTTGAAACAGATTTTTAGGTTATGAAAAATACTATTAAAATAATTCACAAATATTCATATGCACGTATTGTGAAAATGCTTCTTAGTGGATGCAAATATAAATGGTGAATAATAAAAGTATGATGAATATATCTGCAAAGAATTCTAATATTGAAAATGTACTCAGCACTGCTAACTATCAGGAATCCAACTTTGATAAAATAATAACTTCCAATTTTGTTATGTACGATATATAATTCAGCATAGTACTAGAAGTCCTAGCCAAAGCATTCAGACAACAAAAAGATATAAAAGGCATCCAAATTGGCGAGGAAGAAGTAAAACCTTCACTATTGCAGATGACATGATCCTCTATGTAGAGAACCCAAAAAGACTGCAACATAAACAGTGCTAGAACTGATGAATGAATTCATTAAAGTTGCAGATAGAAAACCAATGTACAGAAATCTGTTGCTTTTCTGTACACCAATAATAAAGCAGCAGAAAGAGAAGTTAAGGAATCAATCCCATTTATAATTGCACAAAAGCAATCAGATGCCTAGGGATAAACTTAACCAAAGAGGTGAAACACCTGTATTCTGAAAACTATCAAACATTAATTAATGAAAGAAATTGAAGATGACACAAAGCAATGGAAAAAGTTTCCATGCTCATGGATTGGAAGAACAAATACTGTTAAAATGTCTATCTACCCAAAGCAATCTACGTGTTTAATGCAATCCCTATGAAACTACCAACAGGATTTTTTCACAGAGCTGGTACAAAGAGTCCTAAATTTGTATGGAACCACAAAGGATCCCAAATAGTCAGATTAACCTTGAAAAAGAAAAACAAAGCTGGAGGCTTCACAATTCCAGACTTCAAGTTATATTGCAGAGCTGTAGTGATCAAAACAGTATTGTACTGGCATAAAAATCAACCCATAGATCAATGGAACAGAATAGAAAACCCAGAATTGAACCCCTAACTATGTGGTCAACTAACCTTTGATAAAGTAAGAAAAAGAATAAACAATTTTAAAAATTGGCAGAAGACATGAATAGACATTTTTCCAAAGAAAACAAATGGCTAAGGAATACATGAAAAGATGCTCAACATTACTTATCATCTGGGACATACAAATCAAATCTACAAGGAGATATCACTACACACGTCAGAATGGTTAAAATCAACAACACAAGAAACAATAGGTGTTGGCAAGGATGTGGAAAAGGGGAACCTTCTTGGATTGTTGGTGGGAATGCACACTGGTGAGGTCACTATGAAAAAGAACATGGGAGTTCCTCAAAATGTTAAAATAGAACTACCCTATGATCCAGCAATTATACTACTAGATATTTATCCAAAGAATACAAAAGCATACACCTATATCTTTATAGTAGCATTTCCTACGATAGCCATATTATGGAAATAGCCCAAGTGTCCATTGTCTGATGAATGGATAAAGAAGAAGTGGTATGTATATGCAATGAAGTATTACTCAGCCATAAAAAAGAATGAAATCTTGCCATTTGCAGCTACATGGGTGGAGATAGAATATTATGCTAAGTGAGATAAGTCACTCAGAGAAAGACACATACTATATGATTTCACTCATATGTGGAATTTAAGAAACAGATGAACAAAGGGGAAAAGAGAGAGAGAGAGATAAAACAAGAAAGAGTCTCTTAGCTATAGGGAACAAAGTGATGGTTACCAGAGGGGAGATTGGTGGCAGGGCGGGGGGAGGGTGGTGAGTGAAATAGGTGTTGGGGAGTAAGTAGTGCACTTCTTCTGGTGAGCACTGGATGAATCAGTATATCGGACACCTGAAGCTAATACTGTATATTGACTAATTGGAATTTTAATAAAAGCTTTTAAAAAAGGAGGTAAAAGTGATTAGAAAGATACAATGATTTAAGATTATTATTTTTAAAATCTAGTATATTTTGAAGATTGCTATAGAGGAAGAGACTGGTAAATATTTTGAAAATTTATGAAGTGTATTTTCATTAGCTTATCAGCTGAAATATGGTTATTATCCCCATAGCTGCTCATCTTTAACATTTTTCTTAAGTGCCAAATTCTCACTGTTGAAATTGTTTCTGAAGCTAACTTTTTTCTTTATCTTTTAGATTCTACTGAAATTAATTATGGTGGTTTACCACTAGGTACTTCAAGGTGTATTAAGTTATTTAGTCCTCCATAATAAATTTAAGAGGGACTATAGCACAGTTTTAGCATGGACATGTGTTTTAAAAAGCACAGTTAGCTGTCTAAATCAATTTACAAAAAAATCCCAATTTTAACCATTTCTCATAAAAAAAAATTCAAGGGAACTTAGTTCCTTTAAAAATGAACATTCTTGGGCACCTGGGTGGCTCAGTGGGTTAAGCCGCTGCCTTAGGCTCAGGTCATGATCTCAGGGTCCTGGGATCGAGTCCTGCATCGGGCTCTCTGCTCAGCAGGGAGCCTGCTTCTCTCTCTCTCTCTGCCTGCCTCTCTACTAGTGATCTCTCTCTCTGTCAAATAACTAAATAAAATCTTAAAAAAAAAATGAACATTCTTTAAAGCTCCATCTCCTACCCAATTTTCTTTTTCTCCACAGTATTTCAGAATTTCTCACACAGAAATCCCCAGTTATACCCAGTACTGTTACCTTGGCTTTTTCCTTATTCTTTACTACAGATCTTACAGTATTTTCTTACGAAGATAGTCTTCATGTCTGTCCTCCCAAGCATCTCATTTATATTTCAGAAAGAAAAACAGGATAAACTGGATCAGAAATGACACCATTTGGGGGGCAAGTTTGGAAGTGGGAACACTTCCAGATTAATTTTCTTCATGTCCGTGCTCGCTTCGGCAGCACATATACTAAAATTTTCTTCATGTCCTATAAAGTGTTATAATGATTTTATACTATATTTTGGCCTTATCTGCTACATTTTAACTTCATTGAGGGCAAAGATTATGAATTTATAATTTTGTAGCTGCTACCTCATCTAGTCACGGAGGAAGTGGCCAATTATCTAGACATGACAAAGATGTGCACTCCTTCCAGACTTTCCTTCCCTAAGAACAGAGGTTTTTAGCAAACTAAGACCAGTAGGATGGACATCTATTTTCTAAATTCAGTACTACTGGAGTACAGCCAAGCCCACTGAATTAGTGCATGGCTGATTTCAGAGGCAAAGTTGATTAGTTGCCACAGAGACCAGAAGGCTGTCAAGCCTAAAACATTTGCTATTTGGCCTTTAAGAAAAGTTTGCCAACATCTGCCTTAGAAAACAAATTCTAAACTCCCCAGGTTGTTTTTAAAAATATTTGTTAAATTTGTCCAGTATATCATTCCTCCTTACTATTTTGAAGGTAACCTCTACTTTAACGTGGTCATTGCAATGAGAAGACCCCAGCTCATGCTTGATCAAAGCTTCTCACATAGAAGATTGAAAATAGAGCAAAACACGCACTGATGAAAAATGTCTAGGATTATTTCATAGCAGTTATGTTAGTAGTAACTTGCCTTTTGGTCAGTAACATTTTGGCCATAGTAGGAAGCCAAAGCAGGAAGACCAAAGTAGGAAGAGCCATGGGAAGACTCTCTAACTTCTTGTTCTGTCATCTGCCAAAATGTTCTTGTTTTTTTCAAGCTCCACAGCAGTACTATGAACCCTGATATTCTTCCCCAAGTTCCCTTGAAGCCAAGGACTGACAGTTTTGGTATTCATTATTTGCTACCAGAAGCATCTTCACATATATACTTGGTATAAAAATACTAATGTGATCCCTGCTCATGGCCATTGTTGAAGGCTGTACACAACTCTGGGAAGTGCCATTCACATTGATATCATTATGAATGGCACTTTTTAGAGTTGTGCAGTCCCTTACCTTTATTAGCTGTAAAAGACTGCCTTGTATCGGCTTTTCTTTCCAGCTCTTCTTCAGTTGTCTTACATCCATGCTCTACAACTGAGTCAATTCCAACTACTTGTACTATCCAGACAGGCTGTGGTATGACACATTCTTTTTGTGATCACTTTCTTTTCATTGCAAATGCAGACTCTTCATAGTTTGTTCATTTGACAAAGTCCTACCTCCTTTAATGCTCTTCTCAGATATCACCTCTGCTGTAAAACTTTTCCTGTCACATCATTTTCCTGCCCCTCACCGTAGGCATTCATAGTAAATGACTTTATCAAATGTACGCATAATACTTTGTGTACATTTCTATCAAGTCATCTCATGATGGATTTATGTTCATCTATATTAACCTGCATGCACTTTGAGCAAACGAGCTTGTATAATTGTGACCTAGTAGAGCAGACCCTAGCATATTGCAGATGTTTAAATGGCTATCCCTTTGTGGACTCTTGGTTGTATTCTTTAACACTCATAATTCCCTGAGTCAAATTATTTAATACTTTTGACTTTTCAGTGTCCCATTATCACATATATCCAAATGCAACAATAGCTACTTCTTGCTACCATTTACCCATGTCAAGTAAAAAAAAAATCCCAATTAGTAAGGAGAGACTTTATTTAAAAAGATAATTGCAAGGAGGGGTCTATTGCAATAGAGGGAGAAGACTTTGCCAAAGCTGGAACCTTGTGATGGTAAGATCTGCAAGTCTCTCAAAGGTTAGGCAAAATGGGGTTTTCTTTTATTGGGAGGGATAAACAAAGTTTAGAAAGAATAGGATGTAGGAAATGGGACAAAAGCGTGGCTTGACTGGATAGTAGATAAGAGAATATTTTATCCAGCCTGTTAACAGGAGAGATTATGTGTTGACTGAAGCTGACAGTGAGTCACAGTTCTGGAGCCTGGAGAAATAAGTGAAATCTTAACTAAAGTTTGATTAACATTTTGTCTCCTGTTGATTAGTGGGAACAACAGTCCAGCTGGTAATTTAGGAGCTGAAAAAAAAAGGAATTTGGAGGATCACTGTCTGGCCTTGCTATAGATAAACAAGAGGAGGCATCTGTGAGTCTTATTAATAAGTCAAACAGAGAAGGGTGGTTCTTTGCAATAAGCTGTTACCAGAGCACATAGGACAGAGGGATATTTTAACTTTTGCTGGTTTCCAGGGTTACAGGGCTCAGGTAAAATTCAACATTGTCACCAAAGATAATGTTTTCAGTATCGAAGGGCAAAATTAGATCTACGTAAATTTTTTTTTTCCTTTTCCAGTAGTCATCACAAAGCTAGTAATGTGTCCACTTGCTAAATTCAGTATTTTTTATCTTAGAAAGTTCTCCAAATTAAATAAGTCAAGGACATTTTTATAAAAAGCAAAATACTGCTTTCCTGTGTAAATCAGAGTGTGCAGCTGAGTTATCAGAGAATTATCAAATTCTTTTCAAGCTAAAGTCACCTTCATTCACTTGATAAGACTGTAGAGGGCACAATGATACTGGAACAAAGCGTGCAGGAAAGACTGAGAACTTTAGTCTTGAATAAAAGACTGAGAACACACCTAGGCAATAACCTGAATGTGGGCTGTCAGTGATTCATATCTGCCTTTCAGAATACAGATTTTTTAAAAATCTTTTTAAAAGAAAGTTTTCTTATTTGCCACTCTTTCTTTTTAATTAATCCTAATTGCTTTTCATGTGGGAAATGTGTTTGAAGAGGTAGAATTATTAATGAATCCAGCATTATTGTTATATTCCCCTGCACTAAGATG
The DNA here is from genome assembly GCF_022355385.1 of Mustela nigripes. Lineage (NCBI taxonomy): Eukaryota > Metazoa > Chordata > Mammalia > Carnivora > Mustelidae > Mustela > Mustela nigripes. The sequence goes on from NC_081575.1 coordinate 94,511,499, forward strand.
TCATTGTAAGGCTAAGGCAAGGAAGTAAAAGATAAGAGATTGAAAAGACTGCTGGGAAAATGAGCAAGCATGTAAAAAAAAAAAAAAACCAACAAAAACAAAACAAAACAAAACAAAAAACTTGAAACAAGGGACAGGTTTCTATTACTCTCCTGGAAGTAGCATATATTAGTGGAAAGACCAGGAATTAGTTGGGATATCCATAAGCTATTATCAGCTCATTTGTGGTTTCAAAATCCTTTATTATTCTTGATGCCATTTACAACCAAAATGAAGGCTGGCCATTTTCCTAATAGTTTGTTCCTTCCCTTGTGCTATCATATGTGTTAAAGGAGTGGTATATATGCACTGCTTACCTTTTCTCCTTACTCTGCTTTCATTTACATTCCACTGTTTTTATTTTCATCAGTGATGACTACATAATTGCCCAATTCACAGGTTTTTCTTTTGTCTCTTTTATTTTAAAAACTCAGCTGTCTTTGGCAATTTGCTGTCCGCAGTTGCCTTTTTCCTTGAACTGTGACTGTATAATACCTTATTATTCTTACACATTTGATGAATCAGTTTACCTTGAGTGCTTCTTTTTGATTCTTCCCATAATATTATTTTGGGAATTCTGCAAACCTCTGTATTTTGCCTGCTGGTTCTCCTTCTCTATCAGAGTATTGACTCAATTTTATGGTTCCAACTAAAACTTGCCACTGGATTGGATATTACGTCAATGGCAAATGGTTCTGGTATTTATATAGTTTACTCTCACTAAGCCTTCAGTTTTATATTGCTCACTGTCTTGTAAATATTTACAAATAGATGTTTTGCTTTTCTTTCAAAGAGAGCTATTCAAAATCATTTTTTTCTCCAAAACCCATCCCCCTTTCTGATTTTTCATCTTTCTACCTCTGCCGTAATCTTTATATAGAAAAACTTAATTGAATATTTTTTAAACTTATTCTTTGCTCTGCAGGTTCATTGCTACCCTCCTAGGCCATGCCCTTAAGTCCAGGTAGCTACTCTAGTCTGAGTTCATTAGAATGTTCAAGAGGGCAGACTATTTTATATTTAAGTATAAATTAACATACAGTATTATATTAGTTTCAAGCATACAATATATCTCCTCATCATAGTAAGTGCTCATCACAGTATATACTCTTATCACAATGGTGTACTTAGTACTCATCTACTTTACCCATCCCCCTACCAACCTTCCCTCTGGCAACCTGTAGTTTATTCTCTGTATTTAAGAATCTGCTTTTTTGTCTCTTTTTTCTTTGTTCATTGGTTTTGCTTCTTAAATTCCATTTATGGATGACTGATTTATTTCACTTAGCATTATTGTTACTATATATATAAAATTGCTATAACAATACTGTGGCAATATTGTTAGCAATATTGTTGCTAATGGTAAGATTCCCCCCCCCCTTTTTTTACGGCTGAGTAGTATTTCATTGTATACATACATACACATATATATATCATACACCATATCCTCTTTATCTATTCATCTATGGATGGACACTTGGGTTTCTTCCATCTTCCATTATTTGACTACTGTAAATCATGGTGCATTTATCTTTTTGAGTTAGTGTTTCTACCCAAAGAAAACCTTTGGGTAACTTCCTAGTAGTAGAATTGTATGGATTCTTCTCTTTTTAAAATTTTCATTATGTTCAGTTAGCCAACATATAGTACATCATAAGTTTTTGTTGTAGTGTTCAATGAGATTGTTTGATAATTCTATTTTTAATTTTTTTGAGGAACCTCCATACTGTTTTCCACAGTGACTGCATCAGTTTGTATTCCCATCAGTAGTCCACAAGGATTTCTTTTTCTCCACATCTTCACCAATATTTGTTATTTCTTGTCTTTTTGATTTTAGTCATTCTTATAGGTATAAGGTGATATCTAATTATTGTTTTGATTTGCATTTTCCTGATGATTAGTGATGTTGAGCATCTTTTCATGTGTCTGTTGTCGATCCATATGTCTTCTTTGGAAAAATGTCTATTCACGTCTTCTGACCATTTTTAAATTGGATTATTTGTTTTTTTGGTGTTGAGCTGTGTAACTATATATTTTTGATATAAACTCTTTATTGGGTGTATCATTTGCAAATACCTTCTCCCATTCAGTAGTTGCCCTTTTGTTTTGTTAATTTTGTTGTTGTTGTGCACAAGTTTTTTCTTCTGGTGTAGCCCTAGTAGTTTATTTTTTATTTTGTTTCTCTTGTCAGAGTTGACAAATCTAGAAAAATGTTTCTGTGGCTAATGTCAAAGGAATTACTGCCTATATTCTTCTAGGAATTTTATGGTTTCAAGTTTCAGATTTAGGTATTATTTATTTATTTATTTTAAAGATTTTATTTATTTGACACAGAGAGAGAGAGAGAGAGAGAGAGAGCGAGCGCATGAGCATGAGTGGGTGACCAGCAGAGGGAGAGGGAGAAGCAGACCCTGCTGAGCAGGGAACCCAATGTAGGACACGATCTTAGGACCCAGAGATCATAGCCTGAGCTGAAGGCAGATGCTTAACTGACTGAGCCACCTAGGTGCCCCTCAAATTTAGGTGTTTATTCCATTCTGAACTTATGTTTGTGCATGGTGTTAGAAAGTGTTCCAGTGTCATTCCTTTGCATGTTAGCTGTCCAATTTTCCCTGCACCATTTGTTGAAGAGACTGTCTTTTCCCCTTTGGATGTTGTTGCCTCCTTTGTTGTAGACTAATTG
>NC_081575.1:94529220-94547850 GCF_022355385.1 Mustela nigripes
TGCTTTGCTTTCTCCTCCTCTGGCATTCTGCTGCTCTCCTTGGTATTGAAACCGCACTCTTTGGTAGGTGAACTTGGTCATGGCTCGATTTCTTGTTGATCTTCTGGGGGAGGAGCCTGGTGTAGTGATTCTCAAGTGTCTTTGCCCCAGGTGGAATTGTACTGCCCTTACCAGGGGCCGGGCTGAGTAATCTGCTCGTGTTTGCTTTCAGGAGCTTTTGTTCCCTGATCGCTTTCCATAGATTTCCGGAGGACAGGAATAAAAATGGCGGCCTCCTGGTCTCCGCCCGGAGAAGCCGAGAGCCTGGGGTCCCACTCCTCAGTGCGCCCTCAGAGAACAGCGCCCAGTAACTCCCGTCTGCCTGACCTCCGGCCGTGCTCTGAGCTCGCCGAGCCTGCGGCTGGTTCAAGGTAAGCCTGAGCTGTGATCTTACTGTTGGCTCTGTCTCTGTCACCGGCTTTCCCGTTCCAATTCCCTCAAGCTCTGCGACACTCAGACACCCCCGATCATTCTGTGACTCTGTGGGACCTGAGGCCACGCTGCCCCCGCATGGGCTTCACCCTGGTTTAGCTCTGTAGCGATGTCCGTCTGCAGAACAGACTTTTAAAAGTCCTGATTTAGTGCTCCATTGCTCAGCCACTTGCCGGGACCGGCCCCTCCCCCCCGGGGTCTATCTTCCCGTCGCTTTGGATTCACTTCTCCACCAGTCCTACCTTTCAGAAAGTGGTTGTTTTTCTGTTTCTATAATTGCTGTTCTTCTCTTCGATCTGCCGATGGATTTTCAGGTGTTTGCAATCTTTAGATAAGTTATCTAGCTGATCTCCTGCTAGCTGAAGTCGTCTCAACCTGCTACTTCTCCGCCATCTTGACTCCTCCCCCTCTTGTGTGCTTTCTTAAAGTGCAGATGCTAGAAAGCTTAAAAACAATCTCAGACACTCTTTCACTTGGGATCTTGGTATGGAAGAAGTTCCACAAAGTCATTGCATTCATGTGAGATTTGGAAGTTGAAAATTTGGAAAGGCTAGAATCCTAGTAATTTAGCTGTTGCAGCTCATAAGTATCACTGTAGACACATAAGAATTCTTCTGTAGCAGAATTCTTGTGTGCTTTAGATCCCTACGCACTAGGTATGATAGTTGTTCTGTTTCTGAGTTTACATAAAAGATGAATGCAATATATATATACATTGAATGAATAATTATGAAGCAAAAGTAAATGTTACAATCACAAAGGTCAAGAAATTAGGATATTGCCAACAGTCAAGAATTTCTTCTATGCCTTATGTCATCACAGAATTCTCTCTTAGCACAAGCAATAACCACTCACAAAACTTTTGTGTTAATCCATTAATTGTTTTCTTTGTAGATTTCCTACTTATGTGTTCATTTCTATAATGCTGTTGACGAATATTTCTGTTATTTTCTTTTTCTTTTTTCAACTTTTTATTTAAATTCCAGTTACTTAACATATAGTGTAATATTAGTTTCAGGTGTAGAATCTAGTGATTTATCACTTACATAAAATACCCAGTGCTCATCACCAGTGCCCTCCTTAATCCCCATCACCTATTTAAAATCATCTCCCCACCCATCTCCCCTCCAGTAGCCTTCAGTTTATTTTCTGCAGTTGAAAGTCTGTTTCTTGGTTTGCTTCTCTCTCTTTTTTGCCTTTTACACATTTATTTTGTTTCTTAAATTCTACATATGTGAGAAATCATCCGGTATTTGTCTTTCTCTGACTTATTTCACTGTAGCATTATACTCTCTAGCTCCATCTATGTCCTTGCAAATGTCAAGATTTTGTTCTTTTTAATGGCTGGTTAATACTCCAGCACACACACACACACACACACACACACAATTTCTTTATCTAGTCATCAGCTCTTTCCATAATTTGGCTATTTTTGATAATACTGCTGCAAAGGTACATATATCCCTTCAAATCAGTATTTTTTAACTTTTGGAGGAACTTCCATACTATTTTCTAGAGTGGCAGCACCAGTTTGTCTTTCCATCAACAGTGTAGAAAGGGGTCCCCTTTCCACATCCTCATGAACACTTTTTGTTTCCTGTATTGTTAATTTTAGCCATTCTGACAGGTGTGAGGTAGTTTTGATTTGTATTTACCTGATGATGTGTGATGGCTAGTGTCTTTCCTTGGGTCTGTTAGCCATCTGTATGTTTTCTTTGGAAAATATATGTTTATGTCTTCTGCCCATTTTAAAACAGGGTTATTCATTTTTTGGGTCTTGAGTTGTATGAGTTCTTTATATATTTTAGATACCAACCCTTTATCAGATGTGTTATTTGAAAATACCTTTCCCATCCCATAGGTTGCCTTTTGGTTTTGTTGATTGTTTCCTTTGCCGTGCAGAATGTGTTATTTTCAATTTGTGTTATTTTCAAATTTTGGTTGTCATGAACAGTGCTTCTATGTATATGTGTATCATCTGTCTGTCTATTTATCTTCTATCTATTTATCTGTCTATTTCATGGTACAGTACAGAGAACACATTTCTCCAAGGACTAGCATGCTGGGTTACAGGGAAGCTTCAGGTATGAAATGCTGGATCATAGGGAAAAAATACCTTTAAAACACAAGATAATAGAAGTGGTCAAATTAGTTTATACTTCAAACAATAGTGGTGAGTTTCTTATATTTAAATTCTTTGACATTAATTATTATCACTTATTTAAATATTTATCTAATAGGTAACTAGTGGCACCTCATTATGGTGTGAATTTAAGTTTTCATGATAATTGGTGAGATTACACCTTAAATACAGTTATCAGCTTTTGGGATTTGCTGTTTTTCAGAGTATGTTGAAGTTCTTGCCCATTTTTTCTATCAGGTTATTCATTTTCCTCTTTTTGCTTTGTAAGAGTTCTTTTCATTTTTTTGGATGGTAGTCCTTTATTAGTTTTACACATTGCAACAATATTTTCAAAGTCTATAGCATGGCTTGTCTTTTTTTTTTTTAATTTCTTTTCAGCATAATAGAAATCATTGTTTTTGCACCACACCCAGTGCTCCATGCAATATGTGCCCTCCTTAATACCCACCACTTGGCTCCCCCAACCTCCCACGCCCCACTCCTTCAAAACCCTCAGATTGTTTTTCAGAGTCCACAGTTTCTCATGGTTCACCTCCCCTTCCAATTTCCCTCAGCTCCCTTCTCCTCTCCATCTCCCTATGTCCTCCATGTTATTTGTTATGCTCCACAAGTAAGTGAAACTATATGATAATTGACTCTCTCTGCTTGACTTATTTCACTCAGCATAATCTCTTCCAGTCCCGTCCATGTTGCTACAAAAGTTGGGTATTCATCCTTTCTTGGAGGCATAATACTCCATAGTGTATATGGACCACATCTTTCTTATCCATTCTTCCATTGAAGGGCATCTTGGTTCTTTCCACAGTTTGGCGACCGTGGCCATTGCTGCTATAAACATTGGAGTACAGATGGCCCTTCTTTTCACTACATCTGTATCTTTGTGGTAAATACCCAGTAGTGCAATTGCAGGGTCATAGGGAAGCTCTATTTTTAATTTCTTGAGGAATCTCCACACTGTTCTCCAAAGTGGCTGCACCAATTTGTATTCCCACCAACAGTGTAAGAGGGTTGCCCTTTCTCCACATCCTCTCCAACATACGTTGTCTCCTGTCTTGCTAATTTTGGCCATTCTAACTGGTGTAAGGTGGTATCTCAATGTGGTTTTCATTTGAATCTCCCTGATGTCTAGTGATGATGAACATTTTTTCATGTGTCTGATAGCCATTTGTATGTCTTCATTGGAGAAGTGTCTGTTCATATCTTCTGCCCATTTTTTGATATGATTATCTGTTTTGTGTGTGTTGAGTTTGAGAAGTTCTTTATAGATCCTGGATATCAATTTGTCTGTACTGTCATTTGCAAATACCTTCTCCCATTCCATGGGTTGCCATTTTGTTTTGTCAACTGTTTCCTTTGCGGAAAGCTTTCCTTTGCGGAAGCTTTTGATCTTGATGAAGTCCCAAAAGTTCATTTTTGCTTTTGTTTCCTTTGCCTTTGGAGACATATCTTGAAAGAAGTTGCTGTGGCTGATATTGACGAGGTTACTGCCTATGTTCTCCTCTAGGATTCCGATGGATTCCTGTCTCACGTTGAGGTCTTTTTATTCATTTCAAGTTTATCTTTCTGTACGGTGTAAGAGAATGGTTGAGTTTCATTCTTCTACATATAGAGGTTCAATTTTCACATGGCTTGTCTTTTAATTATGTTTCCTTTTGGTGGAAAATATTCCTTAATTTAATATAGGTAAATACATCAATCTTTTCTTTTAAAGCTTATACTTTCTCTGTGCTAAAAATACTTTCCTAATTCGTGGTAAAAAGATATCCGCCTATATTGTCTTTTAAAATATATTTGAGCATTCCACATTTAGGTCACTAATACATTTGGAAATAGTTTTGTTTATGGTATGATCCAATTTTAATTATTTTCTATATGGATACCCTATTGCCCAGCATTTTTTAATTGAAAGTTTATTTCTTAAAGGTTTTTTTTTTAATTTATTTATTTGACAGACAGAAATCACAAGTAGGCAGAGAGGCAGGCAGAGAGAGATAGGCGGAGGCAGGCTCCCCGCTGAGCAGAGAGCCCGATTCGGGGCTCAATCCCAGGACCCTGAGATCATGACTTGAGCTGAAGGCAGAGGCTTTAACCCACTGAGCCACCCAGGCGCCCCAAAAGTTTATTTCTTTGTCAATCCATTGTGATACCTCTGCCATACAAAGTGTGGCAAGTGTGTGAGTGTGTGTGTGTGTGTGTGTGTACCTATATATTATATGATTTTATTTTAATATATATTTTGGTCTGTTTTTTGGGTCTCTATACTTTTGATCCATTCATTGGTTTCTATATCAGTACTGCACTTTCTTATTTACTCTAGCTTTATAAGCTTTATAAGAAATTAAATATCCAGTAGAATGAGTCTGCCCACATTTATCGTATTCTTCAAGTGTGTGGTGGTTTTTCTTGAGCTTTTGTAGTTCTGTATAAATTTTTGAAGATGTTCTTCAGGTCCACAACAAAATCTTCGGTGTTTTTACTTAGATTTTGCTTACTCTGTAAATTAAACTTTAGAGAATTAACATCTTTTCAGTATTAAGGCATCCAATTTATTTTTTTAGATTTTTAAATTTTTTTAAAGATTTTATTTCTTTATTAGGGAGAGAGAGATCATAAGTAGGCAGAGAGGCAGTCAGAGAGAGAGGGGGAAGCAGGCTTCCTGCTGAGCAGAGAGCCCAATGCAGGGCTCGATCCCAGAACTCTGAGATCATGATCTGAGCCAAAGGCAGAGGCTTTAACCCACTGAGCCACCCAGGCACCCCAAGGCATCCAATTTATAAACATAGAATATATCTCTATTCATTTTTTATTTCTTCAAGGTATTTGAGAAAGTATTATAATATTGTCTGTAGAGAAAGACTGCACATCTTGTTAGATTTATTACTACTTCAGCTTTTTGTGCTATCTGAAAGGATTTATCTCTCTCTTTTTAAAAAGATTTTATTTATTTATTTGACAGAGAGATCACAAGTAGGAGGCATAATACAAGTAGGCAGAGAGGCAGGGAGAGAGTGAGAGTGAGAGTGAGAGGGAAACAGGCTCCCTGCTGAGCAGAGAGCCTGATGTGGGACTTGATCCCAGGACCCTGAGATCATGACCTGAGCTGAAGGCAGAGGCTTTAACCCAGTGAGCCACCCAGGCACCCCAGGATTTATCTCTTTTTAATATAATTATGTTTGTTGCTATTATATAAAAATACAATTTATTTTTATTGATTTTTATCTAGAAATCCTATTAAACTCTCTTATAAATTCTAGCAATTTCCTGTATATTATTTTATATTTTGCTTTATGCCACAATATTATATATGAATAACAGAAGCTGTGTTTTTTCCTTTCTAATCCATAGGCATTTTGATAATTCTATTTCTTGATTTCTGTCCTGGCTAAGATCTCCAGTGTAATAATGGATAGAAGTGGTAACAAAAGGTATCCTGTTCTTGTACCTGATCTTAAAATTAAATCATTAATTACCTCAACATTATCTATGATGTTACTATATAATATAGCTCCTTTTCAATTAATAATTTCTACTTCTACTTTGATAAGATTTGCTGAGTTTTAAAAAAAATTTTAAGTATTTTGGGGCGCCTGGGTGGCTCAGTGGGTTAAGCCGCTGCCTTCGGCTCAGGTCATGATCTCAGGGTCCTGGGATCGAGTCCCGCATCGGGCTCTCTGCTCAGCAGGGAGCCTGCTTCCCTCTCTCTCTCTCTGCCTGCCTCTCCGACTACTTGTGATTTCTCTCTGTCAAATAATAAATAAAAAATCTTTAAAAAAAAAATTTTAAGTATTTTAATTCCAGCTAGTTAACTTACACTGTAATATTAGTTTCAGGTGTACAATAGTGATTTAACACTTCCATATATCACCCAGTGCTTATTGCAAGTATACTCCCTAATTCCTATCACCTGTTTCATCTACTGCCCCACCCACCTCCCTTCTGGTAACCACCAGTTGTTCTCTGGACTTTAGAGTCTGTTTCTGGACTTGTCTCTTATTTTTTCCCCTTTGCTTGTTTTGTTTCTTAAGTTCCATGTATGAGTGGACAGCAACATGTGAAAGAAAGAAAGCTGGACCACTTTCTTACACCACACACAAAAATAAATTAAAAATGACTTAAATATCTATATGTGAGTCCTGAAACCATAAATATCCTATAAGAGAGCACAGGCAGTAACTTCTTTGACATGGGCCGTAACAGCATCTTTCTAGATATGTCTCCTGAGGCGAGGGAAACAGAAGCAAAAATGAACTATTGAGATGACATCAAAATAAAAAGCTTCCGCACAGCAAAGGAAACAATCAGCCTGCTGAAGGTTTTTTTAAAAAACCATGAATGACTTTTGAAATTACAAGAAACTTTATTTAATTTTTTGTAAGGTTAATTTTATTAATTTTGTTGGGCAATATAACTTGGCTTGTGTGACATAAACTTAGCTTTTCATGCTGGGTTCAGTTTGGTTATATTAGGTTTATCATCTAGTTTCCAAGTTAAGAATGCTTCTAATTATGTTTTCTTATAATGTTCTTTCTTGTCTTGAAATGAAGAAAATAATTCAGTAGTGTTCCCCCTTTCTCTAGTCTGAGAAGAGTTTATGTAGGATTGAAACTCTTTCTTTACAGAATGTTTATGAGAACACCTAGTGAAATTCTTTTGGATTTCAACTCTCTTTATGGTAAAAGAAGTGAATATTGATTTAATTTCTATAATGTATATGTGTATCTATACATATCTATTTTTTCTTTGAATCTGTTTTGATGTTTTATTTTTCTAGAGGATTGTGATTTTTCTAAAATTTAAAATTTATTTTAAAAAAATTTTCTGGGGGTGCCTGTAAATCAATACCTGCAGTCCGTATCTCTATATGTATACTTGAAAGGAAATATATTAAAAATTAATGAACTAAGTTTTTAACAGAAGACTTAAATAAATTGGGGCATGGAAGAAGGAATAATTAATAAAACATAGGAAAACAGGAAATAAACAATAGGGAGTATTAACAGTCTCCAACTTGCAAGATGCTTCACACTTACCTATTTAAAAACTTAGTATAGGAGAATGATCAAGGCAGTATGCTACTGACAAAGGATAGACCATATGTTTTTTTTTAATAAATATTTTATTTATTTATTTGACAGAGAGAGAGAGATCAAAGTAGGCAGAGAGAAAGAGGGGGAAGCAGGCTCCCTGCTGAGCAGAGAGCCTAATGCAGGGCTCAATCCCAGGACCCTGAGACTGTGACCTGAGCTGAAGGCAGAGGCTTAACCCACTGACCCCCCAGGAGCCCTGAAAACCATAGGTCTATGGTCAACTGATTTCTCTTAAGTGTGCCAATGCCATTCAGTGATGGAAAGAAAAATCTTATCAGCAAATAGTGCTGGGACAACTGGGTAACCTCAGGTAAAAGTGTAAATTTGTACCATTGTTTTACACCAAAACCAAAAATTAACTCAAAATGGATTACAGACCTAAATGTTAGAGCTAAAATATAAAACTCTTAGAATAAAACATAGGAGTAAATCCTCATGACTTTAGATTTGGGAAAGGATTCTTAGATATACAAAAAGTATGAGCAATGAAATAAAAAAAAAATATGGACTTCATCAACATTAAAGATGTTTTTGCTTTAAAGGACACCATGAAAGGACAACCCACAGGATGGGAGAAAATATTTAAAAATCAAAAATTTGATAGGACACATATCCAAATTTATAAAGATCTCTTATAACTCAATAATAAAAAGAAGAGTAACCTATTAAAAATGGACAAAGGATATGAATAGATGATTCTCCAAGAAAGATATAGAAAATGGAAAATAAGCACATGAAAAGATGCTCTGTATCATTTGTCATCACGGAAATGCATATCAAAATCACGGTGAAATATCATTCTACATGTTCTAAGATGGCTAGAATCAAAAGGTCAGTTAACAAAAAGTGTTAGTGTGGTAAGGAGAAATTAGAAGTCTCGTACTGCCTAAGAGAATGTAGAATAGTATAGCTAGCTGCTTTAAAAACCATCTAGTGACTTTTCTAACAATTAAACATAAAATTGACACAGAAATTGCACTCAGAAATGAAAACATACATACACACACCAACTTGCACAAGAATGCTAGTAGCAGGGCACCTGGGAGGCTTAGTTGAGTGTCTGCATCTTGATGTCACCTCAAGACATGACCTCACGTTTGTGAGATTGAGCACCACATCAGGCTCCATGCTCAGTAGGGAGTCTACTTGAGATTCTCTCTCTCCCTCCCTCTTTGCCCCAACCCCACTCTCTCTCTAAATAAATTAATTAAAAAATAAATTCTTTAAAAAATAACAATAACAACATTTTACATAATAACAAGCAGGTAAAAACAACCCAAATGCCCATAAACTGATGAATGGATTAACAAAGGTGGTATGTCCATATTGTGAGTATTACTTGGCCATAGAAAGATATCAAGTACTGATACCTCCTACTACATAGATGCGCCTTCAAAGCATTATGCTACGTAGCAGAAACATCCAAAACTCCTTGTTTGTCACACTATTCTTGCTATGATTTCTCATGAAATCTTTCTCTTTTAAAATTATGAGAAATAATATAACCATAGCCACTTTAATTCTTCTATAGATAGTGTGCTATTTTATTCTGTTGCTCTTTGCTACTGGCCTGATAGCTTCCTCTTCAACAAAGAACTGTCTCAGTACACCATGAAAGGGACTATGCTAGGTACTTTTGGGTGTAGTTTTCTGATGATGTCACATAATCAACTTTGAGACTCCAGCAGTTGCATTTTAAAACTCTAGCAGAAAAGCAGGTGGATTTAAGAGAATACAAACCCAAGATAGACTAGAGTGATAATTACCTACATTAAACTGAATGATTTGATGAAAACAAAACAAAACAAAACAAAACAAAAAAACCAAAGCATTATGCTAAATCAAAGTCAGTTACAAAAGACCTCTAAGGCCCCATCTCCTAATACAATCGCACTGAAGGTTAGGATATCGATATACAAATTTTGGGGGGGGACACATTCATTCCAAAACTGTTTTATTCTCACTTTGTGGAACTTTCCTCCCATTTACTCTCTTCTAGCCACTTGGATTTTCTGTCAGTTCTTAGAACATGAATATCCCAGCCCTTTTTTTAAAATTTAATTTTAATTTTTTGGTGTTTCAAGATTCATTATTTACGCACCACACCTAATATCTCAACCTTATTCTTGCCTCAGGACATTTGCAGTTGTTATTTCCCCTGCCTGGATTGTTCTTCATATATATCTCTATATGGCTGGATCCTACTTATTCGATTTTAGTTCAAAAATACATTCCTTGTAGAGATCTTCCCTGATCATATTATCTATAGGGTAAGTATCCTCTTCCCCTGATCTGTGCCACTGTATCGTGCACATTCTCTTTTTTATAGATTTATGACTCATCATTATCTAACTTTCATTTAATTTACTCATTTATCCTCCCTTTATCCAAACTAGGCAATATACAGTAAATTCCATGAGAACAGGGATCTTGTCTGTATTGTTCATTACTCTCTCCCTACTACTCTGCAAGGCCACCATACATACATGGCTGTATTTTTGTGTGCTGTACAACTCAAAGGTCACCAATAACATAGATGATGATATTATGAATGACAAATGAACTTGGCAATGACTCAAACAAATGCTTTCTTATTTCTTAAGTGCTTAAAACAATGCTTGACATATAGTCACTAACTAGAAAACACTTCTGAATTTTTTAATTCATTCTGGAGGTCTGTACTTAGAGCAGATCATATAGATTTGAGGTAAGGAAGATTGCTTTTGCCACTTACTTCTTTTTTATCCTACTCTGTGTAAATACTTTTTATAATATAAAGTGTACTTTTTGTAATATAAAAATACTTTTTATAATATAAAGTATAAATACTTTTTATAAAGAATTTTATTGGTGTGATAAGCTCTACCCCAATACTGAAGAAAAATTTGCAGAATTTATTTTTTCCAGTGGAACTTCTAGATCTCAGACCACAGGCTGCCTCTTTATGAATTCTTTTTTCCCAGCAAGACTTCCCTTGAGGTTTATTTTAACCAACTTTCATCCATATGAATATGGACTCAAAATCCAGGAAGGTCAGCATCCTCAGCATCAAATAGCTATGAATAAGCACCAGGCACTGGCCCTATACATAACCACAATGATCTCACATCAGGAAATGTATTTCTTTTTCCATGGTGCTCTCTAAACTACTGATTTGCAGCTCTGTTGGAAATACCACTCTTCTTGCAATGGGTTAGAAGCAGCATCACTAACATATAATAGAAAGGTTTTAAAGGTCATGGTAGATTAGTTTTCTGTCAAACAGCCTCAACTATGGATGAAGAATCAAAACAACTGTCTTTTATTCTCTTATAGGGGGCACTGATCTGACTCTGGCCATATGCAGTCTCATTCTAAAAATCTATTATTTATCCCTTTTGTTCATTTAATTCATCTCTTCCATTTATATTTTTCCCTGGTTCTACTTTACACTGGTTCTTTCTCTTATTTCCTTTCATGAGAATTTGGTTGAACTACAGCATTCAGTAAACTTTGAAAATACTGAGTTTCAATGCAAACATAAAAACACATTACTCACAGATCCAATCTTGCTACTTTTTCTTTTTTTCATTTCTGAAGAGGGAAAGTTTGATAAGAAAAACATTTATTCTTTTAAAGCCCCACTTTTGTAGATCTGGGTTGCAAAAGGTAGGAAGAAAACGTTAATTTCTTTGGAAACAAGGATGTACTCATATATTTCTCTCTTTTAAAAATTTATCTTATTGTGCCTTACAAGGAAGAAGATATAGACTTTGTAGGAATATCATTTCCGTGTCTGACACTTACTTGGAGCTCTTCCTAAGGAGAACAGGTAGATGATTTCCTTTTAATATGCTTTAAGATGATTGATGTAAAGGTGAACTGTTAGTCAAAATCTCTTCCAGAGTTAATTCAAGGATGAGAAAATGTGTAACAAACTGTCAGATAGACTATACCAAGCAGAGGTCAGGTTAGCATCTGCTGTATCTGCAGATACCACAGAGTGCTTATTATATGTTTCGGAAATTCTACAAGCCATTTGCCCATTTTTAAAAAGGATTATTTATTTATTTGTTTGTTTGTTTGTTTGTTTGAGAGAGAGGGAGAGAGAGAGAGAGAGAGAGAGAAGGAGCAGAGTGAGTAAGAGAGAACCCGAGTAGGGGAAGGGGCAGAGAGAGAGGGAGAAGTAGGATCCCTGCTAAGGATGTAGAGCTCCATCCAGGACCCTGGGATCATGAGCTGAGCTAAAGGCACATGGTTAACCGACTGAGCCACCCAGGCACCCCCATTTTCCCATTTTTTAAAAAGAATACAATGACAGTATTCTCTTCATAGAAGTATAGCTTGTAAACTAATCATGTGCATTTGATGAAAAGCTACTTTTCTAATTGATTATGAGAAATTTGAAACAATTGTTGAAATAATTTTATAGTGAACACCTCTATATTCATTATTTACATTCTGCAGTTAACATTTTTCTAACTTGTCTTTGTCATATATTTACTCATCTGTACATCTCTCTCCCCTTCCATCAATCTCTCTTGTGTTTTTAATATATTTCAAAGTTGTTTACTGATATCAATACACTTTCTCCCAAATATCATTTAAGTATTAAGTTCTAAGAGTATCTTATATATTCTGGGTACCAGTCTTTTCAGATACATGTTTCATGAATATTTTCTTCAGTCTTTGACTTGCCTTTTTGTTTTTTAATTGTGACTTTAAAAGTGCAAAACTTTTTGGGGTGCCTGGGAAGCTCAGTGGGTTAAAGCCTCTGCCTTCAGCTCGGGTCATGATCCCAGGGTCATGTTAGGCCCCGCATCAAGCTCTCTGCTCATCAGGGAGCCTGCTTCCACCTCTCTCTCTGCCTGACTCTCTGCCTGCTTGTGTGCTCTCTCTGTCAAATAAATAAATAAAAATCTTTAAAAAAATAAACGTGCAAAAATTTTAAATTTTGATGCAGTTCATCATTTTTTAATAGTTACCCAAATTCTATTTTAAAACCCTGTGGTAAGAAACTATTTTAATTATAAATGGAAAAGCCAGGTAGTGTGGATATGTGATTTGGCTTGTCATGTTGAATTTGGCACTCTGGTAGCTAGTGAATATTTTCAGTTTGTACTATTACTGCATGTATGAATTCATTATAATATATATTTATATGGTACCTATATTCTCTAATATTTAATATGTGATACATATATTCTCCAATATTTAAATTGTCAAGATTTTCTATTTACTTACAACATTTCCCTTTTCAGCGTATTGAGAAGTAGAGATATTTGTTTTCTTAACTCGCATAAAACCTTTATTGGAGAGTGGGTTAGGTAGGAGAGAGAGGCTGATAAAGGATGAGGGAGGGCAGATGAATAAGAAGGATGGGGAACCACAAAGAAAGTGTGAGGACATGAGAGAAGAGTTCAAAGGAAAAAGCAGTAACTATCACGAATAGGATTTAGGAAAGGGAATGTGTAAAAAATCTTTTGGAAGCCTAGCTGTGTGCTATGTGGTTCCACTACCTTTAAGGCAACTCAACATGATCTTCAGTGCTTTTTGAAGACTAGTTTCAGTTTGTTTATGTTATCATACTGAGACTGTGATGTTTGACACTCTAAATTTTTATGGAATTTATTTCCTATTCTGACTTCTTTTTTTTTTTTTGACTTCTGTGTATCTTATTGATGTAACTTGAGCTTTTCCTACCTTTTTCTCATCACATCCAATCACCATAATCTCATCTATAAAATGGACTATCATAATGTTTTTATTATATCTAGACTATGGAATATAATGTTACAGACATCAGGAGATTTGGCATAGCACTCAAGTGAAACAAAATTTAAGTGTACTTCTATCTCTGTTGGATAAAAGTGAACTGCCTCATCATCCTTGCTATTTAATGTGGAGCCAAAAAGGTATTTTCTGGATCCGCAGCTGTCTGTCAGGAGTTAGAGATGTTTTGGTTTGCACCAGGGAAAAAAGTAAAACATAAAACCCAGCAGATTTGACTAGAGTTACCACCTCATTATTTTATGATATTCAGTGGTCATTGTTCATGATTCATTTGCCTTTTTCACAAGCCAAACAGATTACTTAAGTTGGGCAGGTAACAGAGACACAGATGGAATGAGAGAGTATAATACTAAGAGAAATAAGTCAGAAAAAGACAAATAGCATATACTTTCACTCATATGTGGAAATAAGAAACAAAACAAATGAGTAAGGGGAAAAAATAGAGAGAGAGAGAGGCAAACCAGGAAACAGACTCTAAACTATAGAGAAAAAAATTATGGTTACCAGAGGAGAGGTAGGTGAGGAGATGGGTGAAATAGGTGACGGTGATTAAGGAGGGCACTTGTGCTGAGCACTGGGTGATGTATGGAAGTGTTGAATCACTATATTATATAATTGAAATTGCTATTACACTGTATGTTAACTAACTGGAATTTAAATAAAAACTCCAAAACAAAACAAAAAGGTTTTTATATTTGAGTCTGCCTACCTGTATTTATCTTAAATACTCAGTTTATTCTAATCTTAAATATCAAATTCTTCTTCATCAGTGCCCTGATATTAATTTGTAAGACTCAGCACAGATGTGCACTGAACTTGAATTTTAATTCTGCAATCCACCTCTTTAGATTTGAAGCTGATCCTTAGCCATGGCTGCTTTGTGGCCATATAACACGAGAAACTTTTAAGGCCCTTGGAGTGACTTTCCTTATCTTATGCCTTAATCTGAGACTTTAAACTCCTGACATCATTTTCATTTTGTAAACTCTCTGGTGCTATCAGAAGCAGCTAATGGTCTCCATAGTGCTTAGTAGTTATTGCTACCATAATAGATAAAAGCAGCAGCCACTTGACTTATAAAGTATTATCTTCAATTAGCAATTTATCCAAGGCAAACCCTGGTGGTAATTTAAATAATTATGTTGCCACTTCTTGGAAGAAACATTTCTCTTTTTTACATTGGCAATGAAGTCCCTACTACATTCAAGCTCAAACAGATGAGAAACCTAATTCCAGAGTTCCATCTTGAAGATTTCCTTCCTGGGACTATTCAATCAGAGTTTGGAGAGAACAGAAAATCTGCTTCAGGAAGTTTAGAAAGTAGATTTTAATATAAAGATCTTGTTTCAAAAATTAGAAAAGCTAGAGTCAAGCAGGATAGGGCAGGGATCCAGTTTGGCAAGAGAAAATCTCCTAAGCAGAACTGGAATGAATGTAGAGTCTGCCGGAGGATCCTGGGAACATGGAAAGAGAAAATCTTGAGCAGAAATTGGACCCATGAAGGAGACAAAGCCTTAATTATATATACCACTCAAAGAGGGCATTCTGTTCTCCCCTGTTCCCTTCCTCCAATATCTCACCAGTCCTTCCTTTGCTGAGAATTACTGGGAAGCTAGTTATCAGTGGACACTGGGAAGCAGAGTTTTTAGGAGTCAGTCCTCTACAGTAAAAATCAGAGCAGGAGAAAGACATAGAAATGGTCTTTAAAAACTGGCAGCGGGGGCGCCTTGGTGGCTCAGTGGGTGAAAGTCTCTGCCTTCGGCTCGGGTCATGATCCCAGGATTCTGGGATCGAGCCCCGAGTCGGGCTCTCTGCTCAGCAGGGAGCCTGCTTCCTCCTCTCTCTGCCTGCCTCTCTGCCTACTTGTAGTCTCTGTCTGTCAAATAAAATAAATAAAATCGTTAAAAAAAAACAAATAAAAACTGGCAGCATACTCTATATGAACCACATCCTCTTTATCCATTAATCTGTTGAAGGACATCTCAGCTGGTTCCACAGTTTGGCTATTGTGGACATTGCTGCTAGGAACATTGGGGTGCAGGTGCCCCTTGTTTTCACTGCATCTGTATCTTTGGGTTAAATACCCAATAGTCCAATTGCAGGATCATAGGGTAGCTCTATTTTTAATGTTTTGAGGAACCCCCAAACTCAGCCACCAGAAAGGATGAATACTTACCATTTATATTGACATGGGTGGAACTGGAGGGGATTATGCTAAGTGAAATAAGTCAGTCAGAGAAAGACAATTATCATATGGTTTCACTCATATATGGAATATAAAAAAATAGTGCAGAGGATCATAGAGAAAGGGAGAGAAAATTGAATGGGAAGAAATCAGAGAGGGAGACAAACCATGAGGGACTCTGGACGATGGGAAACAAACTGAGGATTGTGGATAGGGAGGAGGGTGGGGGATGGGGTAACTGAGTGATGGGCTTTAAGGAGGGCATGTGATGTGATGAGCACTGGGTGTTGCCACTTCCTAAGGGCGCAGGGGAGAAGAATGAGTCAGAAACAACTTAGCTGTAGGAGAGAGGGAACTGGGGACAACAGCTGGAAGGCTCCTGCCCTGAACAACTCCTCAGTCTTGTATTTATTAGATACAAGGTAAACAACCAGCAAAGGAGAAGTAGGTTATATGTTAGTCATAGGTCTTACAGGTAAACAACAAGAAGAGTAGGGTGTGCGTGGTCAAGCTTCATAGAATTTATAGTTGAGCAAGTGCACTTAAAGGGATTATTCTAGCAGCAGGCTTTCTCTGAGGCAGCGGAGACCATGAAAACGGGAAGCAGGCGGTGTTCCACCCTGAGTGGCTGGGTTTTCCCAGCTGCTCAGCTTCAAGAACATATATCATCCTCTCCACCGGAGGCCAGCAGCTAGTACATGTTTTTCTCAAGGTCATCTTTAAGCATGCTTGCGTGATCAGTACAACTCCTCATTAGTTATATTTTAAGCTAGTATATTATTCTGAGGGACCATTACAGGGTGTTAACACAACTAATGAATAATTGAACACTACATCAAAAACTAATGATGTGCTATATGTTGGCTAACTGCATTTAAATAAAAAAATAAACTCAGACATTTATAAACGTCAAAAAATCCTGCTTTCTCTTTTCTTGATCTCCATCTGTCTTTTTGTTGTTGTTGTTTCGAGTTTTTATTTAAATTCTAGTTGATCTCCAACTTTCAAAGTCTCCCCAAGAAAAGTACATAATAGTTCAGACTGTTTCCTTTATGAATTGATGATTACTAACCTAAAAGTTCCTTAAATATTGTCCTGTAATTCTGCTACATTAATCTGGACCAATCATTCTCCCACTCTCTACAATGTGTTTTTCTGTTCTTCTCTACTATCCTTAAATTGTCATGTCCCTATTGTTTGCTGCAATATTGGGAGTTAGTATATTCTAATTCACAGGAAAGAAAATAAAAGACATGAGAGGGGAACTTTCCTGTTAATGAATGTAATACAATTACTACTTCTGCTCCCATCTTTATCTCCTTTGGTAATTTAACAGAACAGAAGCTCTATTCCTACTAAGGACAATTTCCTTACTACTGATTTGGATCGCATCACCTTCAAACCTCAGTATTCTTATATTGATCAATATCTTCTCTTATCTGGGTCTTTTCCATTAGCTTTTAAACATTTTAGCATTGACCACACTGGGAAAAAAATAATGAAGACAAGGAAAACAAAAAAGAAAAGCAAAACCAAACTCAATATTGCTCTACCCATTCCTCAACCTTTTTTCACTAATTACCACTCTATCCATTTTCTTCTTCAAAACCACACTTTTTATTTTTTTATTTTTTACTTTTTTTAAAATTTATTTTTTATTTATTTTCAGCATAACAGTATTCATTATTTTTTCACCACACCCAGTGCTCCATGCAATCCGTACCCTCTATAATACCCACCACCTGGTACCAACCTCCCCTCCCCCCGCCACTTCAAACCCCTCAGATTGTTTTTCAGAGTCCATAGTTTCTCATGGTTCACCTCCCCTTCCAATTTCCCCCAACTCTTTAAAATAATTCTCGGGGCACCTGGGTGGCTCGGTGGGTTGAAACCTCTGCCTTTGGTTCAGGTCATAATCCCAGGGTCCTGGGATTTAGCCCAATGTCAGGCTCTCTGCTCAGCAGGGAGCCTGCTTCCCTCTCTTTTCTTCTGACTGCCTCTCTGCCTACTTGTGATCTCTGTCAAATAAATAAATAAAATCTTTAAAAAAATAAAATAATTCTTAAAAATGTTTTTCTGTCTCTTGGCAGTTGTGAATAATGCTTCAGTGAACATGGGAATACAATCTCTTTGATATCCTGATTTTAATTTATTTTGGATATATATACCTGGAAGTGGGATGGCTGATGGCTGGATCATTCATAATCTATTTTTAATGTTTTTGAGGAACTTCCATACTGCTTCCTGTACCGATTATACCATCTTACATTCCCACCAATAGTATACAAGAGTTCCCATTTCTCCATATTCTCACCAACATGGGTTACTTTTTTTTTCTTTCTTTTTTTTTTTCCCTGCTAGCCATTTTAACAGGTGTGAGGTGATACCTTGTTGTGATCATGATTTGTATTTCACTGGTGATCAGTGATTTTGAGCACCATTTTATATACCTTTTATATAAAAAAAAAGCACCGACTTGTCCATTTTTGTATCTTTGGAGAAGTGTCTATTCAAGTCCTTTGCCCATTTTTTGATTGAGTTACTAATTTTTTTGCTATCAAGTTGCATGAGTTTCTTTCTACATATTATTCTTTTATAAGATATATGATCTGCAAATATTTTTTGCCATTCCAGTGGTTGACTTTCCATTCTGTTGGTTATTTCCTTTGTTGTGCAGAATCCTTTTAGTTTGATATAGTTCTATTTGTTTATTTTTGATTTTGTATCTTGTGCTTTTGGTGTCTTATTAAGAACGTATTGCCAAGATTAATGTCAAGAAGCATTTCCCCAAATGTCCATTGACAAATGAATGGATTAAAAAATGTATATATTGGAGGAGGAGTCAAGATGGTGGAGAAGTAGCAAGCTGAGACTGCTTCAGCTAGCCGGAGATCAGCTAGATACCTTATCTAAAGACTGCAAACACCTGAAAATCCATCGGCAGATCGAAGAGAAGAAGAACAGCAATTCTG
>NC_081575.1:94552850-94582789 GCF_022355385.1 Mustela nigripes
CCATAAGTGACTCTTAATCTCACAAAACAAACTGAGGGTTGCCAGGGGGAGGGGGTTTGGGAGAAGGGGGTGGGATTATGGACATTGGGGAGGGTATGTGCTATGGTGAGTGCTGTGAAGTGCGTAAACCTGGTGATTCACAGACCTGTACCCTTGGGGACAAAAATATATGTTTATCAAAAATAAAAAATTAAAAAAAAAACCCTAAAAATATGTATATATTTACAGAAATATTAATCATCCTTTAAAAAAAGGAAATTCTGCTATTTGTGGCATCATGAATGAAACTGGAAGAAAAACATATTAAGTGAAATAAACCAGGCACAGAAGGATAGATACTACATCATACCACTCATATGACATTTCTAAAACAATCAGATTTATAGAAGCAGAAAATAGAATGATGGTTGCCAGGGGCTAGGGGAATGAAGAAATAGGGAACTATTGTTCAACAGGTATGCATGATAAAGAAGTTCTAGGGATCTGCTATACAACAAAGTGCCTATAGTTAATATTGTATTGTCCAGTTAGAAATTAGTTAGGAGGATAGATTTCACATTAAGTGTTTTTACAACATATACGAGGAAGGGAACACAAGAAAGCTCTTATAATTGGTAGATATAGCTACTACTTTGATTGTTTTGATGGTTTTGTGGGTGTATACATATGTTCAAATTCATCATATTATATACATTAAATATGTAATGTTTTCTGTGTATCAGTTATACCTCAATGAAGCTGTTTAAATAGAATCCATCCTTTATGACTCCAATAAAAATTACTTTATGTTGTTCCCAAATTTATAGATGCAATGGAAAAATATTCTTTTCATTACTTTGACCCATAAGTAGGATTTGATTCCATCTTTGAAACTCGATTTCCTTTGACCCAAAACTCTTCTTTTCCTCTAATCTCTGTGGCAACTCATTGTCTGTTATCTTTGTATGTACATCTTCTCCTAAGACATTAATTGTTGAAATTCTTCAAAATTCAATTCTGGGCCACTGTGTTTTCTCATTCCAGAACTCAGAATATAATTTCATAGAAACACAATCACTAACTCTGTGAAGTTTGGAAGTGTGCATTTGACACCTCTAATCTGATTCTGGAAATTCAGTTGCCTATTTAATCTCCAGACCTGTTCATTTAAAATATAGATAAAACTCAAAATTCTTATGGTCTCCCTAAAACCCCAAATCTGTCCTCCTTCATTTTTGTTTGCTTAGTGTTTTTGGCAGCATTCATTCTATTTAATAAGCCAGTTACCTACTAATAATCCTTGACTTCACTCTCTCTTATCATCTACCATATCATATCCATCACCAATCTTATCTACTTTACTTCCTAGATTCTTCCTTAATCTTATCACAGTACTCTGTGTCATTCAACGCTATAAGAGGTAAACTAATTCATAAATCTAAATTTCCCTGCTTCCTTTGAGTGATCATTTTTATGGCAGAAAAGTTTATTAAATTTTTTTTTTCTGTTAGTCTTCCCTGTATATTTCCTTCTGAAACTTGATCCTCCCCTTCCAATTTCAAGCAAGTATCTGGGGCTCCCTAAGAATCTTTGCCCCAGGAAATGTGCCATTCTTAAGCATCAAGATATGAAGGAGATTGCAAGGCAGATAGAGGGTTAAGAGCCAGTGGGTAAAACAAGCAGTGCCTGACACTAAACTTGTTACTGGACAGAGCTCTGGAGCTGCACCAAGTCATTAGAAAGACATAACTGGAGGAAGATATAGGGAAGTCAGGTGAGAAGTATGGTATATCTATCTCACTATTTTAGCATTGCACAGTACATTGCACAGAAACATTTACCAATGGGAAGGGAAGGTACCAGTGATCCTTAGAAGACCAGAGGGACTTCTGTAACACCTTTGTATTTTAGGATTTTTATAAAGCTCTGGTAGTATAATGTACCTCAAATAATGGCTACATCTGAATTCTCTACCTGTTCAGTTAAAGATTTAAATTCATTTAAATCAAATAAAGAACTACTGGTTTTACAGCAGCAATTCACAGCTGCTTACTTATATAGAAGATTTAGAACTAAATCATGGCAGCTGTCACCAATATATGGCAAACCCTTTGCTTGTTTAATTTTAAATACCTGGAATAATTCGCCTTCCACAAGAAAACTGAAAAAAGAATAAACTAAGGAATAAAACATTTTTACCCATTTACACATTCTCTTTATAAGGATTCTTGTAAGGTTGACATTTTATTTCTGGGAAAGGGAAAAAAAGTAAAAACAATCTGAAAACTTAGAAATTGGTTTCTCTAACTAAAACTAAAGATCTTAGTACTGAATATATAGTATTATGTCATATGCTTTATTATTCAATATATAGAAATAATTGTTCATGTTTATTGGGAAGGAAAAATATAGTTTTATTCCTAGTAGATACTACATGATAAAAGGGGAATGATGACCATTTCTATTTCCAAAGGAAGAGAGGGAATTCAAAAATGCTATGCCATAAAATGTTAAATTCAACAATTTAATATATTTTGAGCATTTTGAACTCAATGTTTTGAAACATTTTAAAGGTATAGCATATATATGTAATTTTTACATGTTTAAAATGAGTTGTTCAATTGTTAAGATTTCCTTTTTAAAATTAAGATTTGCTAGTCAGACCTAAGAATTGCCTCCAGAGGGTGACCAAGTTGCATCACTGCAAAAAATTGCATCAAAATTTAACTTTGCTTCCAACAAAAGCATGGATTTTCTAAAGTTAGTTTGAAAGAACAGTAATAATAGATAATCTTGAAAAAACTGCCATCAACCGAAGTCTGAAGAGCTCTGCAAATATTGGATGTTTAAGAGGGAGACTACCTCTAATTTGATCTTTGGGAGATCAGGGACCTTTGAATCTAGCCCCACCTCACAAAGTTGCTACTAGATCAGCAAAACTTGTCATTAGTTCATTCATTCTCCAATTTTCCTCCTCACTAAAATCTATATTCCAAACATCTTGTATTAGCAGAATTTGGCTTTGCATTTCAATGGATTTAGATTCAAAGGTCAGCTCATCAACTGGTTGATACATTATCTTGTAAACAGAATTTCATCTGAAGAATGAGGTAAATAATATCTTCCTCATGTGTCATGGTTTTGTGAGAATTAAATGAGATAAATGTGGAAAACACCACAGTGACTGGTGTGTAAATGTTACCTTTGGCCCATTTCTTTTGTTTCTATCTTTTTTCTCCCTCCTTCACATTGAGAAAGAGAAAAATAGGATCTAATTAGGTCATTCACTTCAGTGTTTTAATGACATGTTGGTCTTTCATTACGTGTTCCAAAAATATGTTTTTAAAAATCTCATAGAAATAAAATAGTGATTAAGTTGAAATAATTGATATTTCTCAATCCCCAGGCAGAAATATATCTAACAAATTTTGTAGGTTTGTTATTCCTTGATACGGTAATGGTTGCAATAAATAAAGAACTATTTCTAGTTGCAGAATCCATCCAGTTGGCTCTTACCTTGTACCAATGGATTATTATTTCTACTTATTTCATCCTTATTTAAGCAACATCCCTGAGAACATTAGTTGAATTTACCTTGTCACAGCTCTTTCATTTTATTCCTGACCTATATATAACCAGCAAATAATTACTTTTGATTCTTAAGAAGTTTCTCAAAAGAAACTACATAATCTACCATAGATTGTTTTTATAAAATAATCTTCCTGTGGGTATCCCTAATTTTAGTCATGAACCAAGATGGCCTTAATGTTTGCATCAGTTTGACTGAACTGTAGACAATTTTCCTCTTGACTGTAGGCCCCTAACTTCCCTTTTCTGAGTACATTTACTTTTAAAAAGTTAGAATTGTAATTTTTTTCTCTGCCCCTTTGGGATGCACATTTTCTCCCAGTAACCTGATAGTTGTACAACCCAGGAATATCTTTCTTAAGAACCTGGGAGCCATCTCTTTGAAACATAATCTTTGAGAAAGATCGGAAACCTACTTCCTGGTCTCTGTGGGGAGTATGGGAGCCTAACTTTGGTAAGGGCCAGTTAGCAAACATGGACAATCTTATCACATTGACCACCCCCACTCTTCCCCAATATTGTCTACTTTTTCCCTATAGCTTACCCTGGCACTTAAAATCTTTCCTGATTTTTGTTTCAGCAGAGTTGAGTTCAGTTTCTATCCCTTATTGCAATAGTCAT
The DNA here is from genome assembly GCF_022355385.1 of Mustela nigripes. NCBI lineage: Eukaryota > Metazoa > Chordata > Mammalia > Carnivora > Mustelidae > Mustela > Mustela nigripes. Next base: position 94,557,039 of record NC_081575.1, read on the forward strand.
GATCGCTATTGCAATAGTCTTGAATAGACTCTTTTTGCCTGTTCAACCATCTGGTATAATTTTTCTTTGAAGTAACTCCATCACCAACCCTAAACTGCCTAACAAGTTCAGATTAATCTTTTCACTTATTATTTTTTCATCATGATAAGTATTCCTTTAATCTCTATCACCTGTTTCATCCATCTCCCTATCCTTTCCCCTCTGGTAACCATATTCGTTCTCTATAGCTAAGAGTCTGTTTCTTGCTTTGCCTCTCTTTTGTTTACACATTTGTTTTGTTTCTTAAATTCTGCATATGAGTGAGGTGGTATTTGTCTTTCTCTGACTTCTTTTGCTTAATATTATACTCTCTAGCTCTGTTCATGTTGCAAATGACAGGATTTCATTCTTTTTATGGCTGGATAATATTCCACATCTTCTTTATCTATTCATCAATCGATGGGCACTTGGGCTGCTTTCATAGCTTTACTATTGTAAATAATGCTGCACTAAACAACAGGGTGCATGTATCCTTTTGAATTAGTGTTTTTGTAATTTTGGGGTGAATACCCAGTAGTGTGATTACTGGATCATAGGTTAGTTCCATTTTTAATTTTTTTAGGAACCTCCATTGTGTTTTCAGAATTGGCTGTACCGGTTTTCATTCCCACCAACAGTGCACTGGTATTCCTTTTTCTCCTCAACCTCCCCAAGACTTGTTTCTTGTGATTTTTATTTTAGCCATTATGGCTATGAAACTTTAAATCACTCTATATTTCTTATGGCATAAAGCCCACCACTGAAACTCCTCCACAGTCTTGGAACTTCCAAATTCATAAGTCTTATCTTCTAATTCCTGACTTCCTTTCTTTAACAAAATAAGTTTATTACCTTTCCAAATGTGGCTAATATTTCCCCAGTATGAGATTTTTATGTCTTTTCTAACTTTTTTAATATTTGAAAATTTTTATAGCATTTGCCCATATATAACAACTAAAAAATGCCACCTCAACTTTTTGCAAATAGGAAATTTAACATAGGAAATTAATAACACCAGTGATGAAGTTAAGAAGGAACAGTGAAATAATGAAGTGATTAGCAGGAACATGAACCTACTCTTACTGGAAAGACAAAATCAAGGAGTAGGTTGAATGAATGAATGTTTATTTGAGATCTTTCTTTTTTTCTTATTGAAGATGTTTATCACTATAAACTCCCTCTTAGAACTGTTTTTGGTGCATCCCAGAAGTTTTTTGGTGTGTTGTATTTTTATTGTCATTTATTTAATACATTTTAAAATTTTCTTTATTTTTTGACACATTGTTCAGAAGTGTGGCATTTAATTTCCACATATTTGTATTTTCTAGTTTTCCTCCTGGTATTGATTTCTAGTTTCATAGCACTGTGTTTGGAAGAGATACTTGGTATGATTTCAATTTTCTTAAATTTGGGAAGACTTGGGGCGCCTGGGTGGCTCAGTGAGTTAAAGCCTCTGCCTTCGGCTCAGGTCATGATCCCAGGGTCCTGGGATCGAGCCCCGAGTCGGGCTCTCTGCTCTGCAGGGAGCCTGCTTCCTCCCCCCTCCCCTCTCTGCTTGCTTCTCTGCCTACTTGTGATTTCTCTCTCTCTGTCAAATAAATAAAATCTTTAAAAAAAAATTGGGGAAGACTTGTTTTGTGACCTGTCATATGTTCTATGCTGGAGAATGTTTTCTGTGTGTTTGAGAAGAATGTGTATCCTGCTGCTCTTGGGTGGAATTTTGTGTATATGTCACTTAGATCCATTTGTCTGCAGTTAAAGTCTAATGTTTTCATACTGATTTTCCATCTGGATGATTTATGTATTTCTGAAAGCGGTGTCTTGAATTTCCCTGCTATTACTGTGTTGTTGTCTATTTCCTCCTTCTGATCTGTTAGTATTTGCTTAATATATTTAGATGTAGTGATGCTGGGTATATATATATATATATATTTATTATTGTTATATCCTACTGATGAATTTATTCCTTTATCATTATATAATGACCTTCATCACTCGTTACTGCTTTTTGCTTAAGGTTTAATTTGTCTGATACAAGTATACCTACCCCTGGTCTCTTTTGGTTGCCATTCCTTTTTTTTTTTTTCTTTAAGATTTTTTATTTATTTATTTGACAGACAGATCACAAGTAGGCAGAGAGGCAAGCAGAGAGAGAGAAAGAAGCAGGCTCCCCGCAGAGCAGAGAGCCTGATGTGGGGCTCTATCCCAGGACAGTGGGATCATGACCTGAGCCGAAGGCAAGGCTTTAACCCACCGAGCCACCCAGGTGCCCTTGGTTGCCATTTCAATGGAGTATCTTTTTCCATCCCTTTACTTCAAACTTATATGTTTCCTTAAAACTTTCTCCTCTAGGTAGCATAGAGGTAGGTCGTGTGTGTGTGTGTGTGTGTGTGTGTGTGTGTGTGTGTGTGTATTTAATCTTTCTAGGCACTCTGTGCCTTTTGATTGTAGAATTTAGTTCATTTACATGTAGACTTACTATACACCAGTAAGGACTTCTATGTTTTGTAGTTCCCCAGTCCCTTTTCCTTCTCTTGCTCTCCTCTCTTGTGAATTGGTGATTTTCTTTAAGTAGAATGCTTTGTTTCCCTTTTCTTTTCCTTTTGTGAAACTACTGTAGGCTTTTGCTTTGTAGTTACCATGAAGTTTACATAAAACATCTTATAGATATAGCAGTCTATTTTATGATGATAACTTTGATCATAAACAAAAATGCTACCCTTTATTCTCCCTCTTATATATTTTTTTTTTTTTAAATTTTTCTGAAGATTAATTTTTAAATGGTCCCATCTATTTTTTTTTTTTTTAAATTTTTTATTTTTATAAACATATATTTTTATCCCCAGGGGTACAGGTCTGTGAATCACCAGGTTTACACACTTCACATGCCACTGTTCCCTCTTTTTGTATTCTACTCATTGATAAGTTATTGTAGCTATAGTTATTTTAATAATCTTGTCCTTTAAACTTTATAGTAGATTTAATTGGTTAACACAACACCATGTCACAGTATTGGAATGTTCTGAATTGTCTATATACCATATACACTTTACCAGTGTGTTGTATATATTCATAGTATATATTTCATATTACTAATTAATGTCCATTGATTTCATCTTTAAGAACTACTTTAAGCATTTCTTATAAGGCAAGTCTAGTGGTGATGAACTCTCTCAGCTTTTATTTGGGAAAGTTTTTATCTTTCTTTTATTTCTGGAAGATAGCTTTTCTCCAATAATTCAAAAATAATTTCTTTTGATGCTATCTCATGGATCATATAGATTTTCTTTTCATTATTTTGTTGTTATTGTTCTTCCCTGACTGGGTAATTTTAAAATCTCTGGTCTTCTTCTTTTTTTATCTTTATTTTTATTTATTTAAGTGGGGGAGAGAGCACAAGCAGGGTGTGTGGCCAAGGGAGAGGCAACAACTGAAAATAGAAAGGCTAAAATTTTTCAGAATTTTCCTGCTCAAATCTGGTTATATTGCCAAAGGCCAGTTTGCAATTTGAATACACATTTGGGTTCATTCTCCTCATCTATAGCTGCCACAATAATCAGTTATGAGCCAGAACTATTCTTTCTGTACAGTGATAGATACCATAACTCCTTGAGTCACCTAATTTTCCTGTTGGTACAGTTACAATAGGTTTGGAAGTACAGAGAGCAAAACAGTACTCAGATGGACTAACTGTGCAAATGGTTATATAATAGATTGGAGGCACAAGAAGAGGGGAAAGCCTCTGGGTTTGTGACTCTAATTTCTCAGGTAGAAAGCAGTAGCCTGTGTCAGAGGGTCTGAGTAATGGAAATATTTCAGACAGAAAGTTACATTTGGTCCTTGATACAGATGAACTTCCCTTGTTTATGGTATATTAGATGTCACTTTGTCTTTTTTAAATAGTTCTGTGTTTTATAGGATTGTTATCTGAGGCAGCTGGTGGGAGTAGAAAAATATTTCAGGAGGTAATAGAATTTTTGAATTATATTGCGACTAATATCAAGTGGTGTTATTTTGTATGGAAGGATAGAAAAAGTTTATGAATCAATGTCACTGTATTCAAGTGGGGATCCTGGTTGTTCTAATTATAGGAAAGATAACATGTATATAAGGATTTACATGTTAACTTGTGGAGATGGGGATGAAAAAACTGATATGAAATAAAAGCAAAATTTGGAAATTTCTTAAATAACCCATAAAGTAAAGTATTTGTACCTTTGTGTTTATAGTCCTGAAGGGCAGTTTTAATGTGAGACCATGAGAAGCATTGAATTAGACAAAAGAAAGCAGCCAGCCACAGGAATGTGTACAACCAGAGATTTCTTTTTTAAAGATTTTATTTATTTGACAGACAGAGATCACAAGTAGGCAGAGAGGCAGGCAGAGAGAGAGGGAAGGGAAGCAGGCTCCCCGCCAATTGGAAAGCACAATGCCGGGCTCCATCCCAGGACCCCAGGATCATGACCTGAGCCGAAAGCAGAGGCTTTAACCCACTGAGCCACCCAGGCGCTCCTACAACCAGAGATTTTGATTTTGAAACGATTCTGTCTTTATAATAATTGTTAAATACTTAGCTATGGTAAATAATTCTAAAGCATTTCTGCTTTTTTCTAAGATTTATCTTACATTTTTTTATTTACTAAACCTCTATATTCTTTTTTTTTAATTTTCCCACATTTTTATTTTTTTATTTTTGTTTTATTTATTTATTTATTTATTTATTTATTTATTTTATTTTCAGCATAACAGTATTCATTATTTTTTCACCACACCGAGTGCTCCATGCAATCTATGCCCTCTATAATACCCACCACCTGGTACCCCAACCTCCCACACCCCTGCCACTTCAAACCCCTCAGATTGTTTTTCAGAGTCCATAGTCTCTCATGGTTCACCTCCCCTTCCAATTTCCCCCAACTCCCTTCTCCTCTCTAACTCCCCTTGTCCTCCATGCTATTTGTTATGCTCCACAAATAAGTGAAACCATATGATAATTGAATCTCTCTGCTTGACTGATTTCACTCAGCATAATCTCTTCCAGTCCTGTCCATGTTGCTACAAAAGTTGGGTATTCGTCCTTTCTGATGGAGGCATAATACTCCATAGTGTATATGGACCACATTTTCCTTATCCATTCGTCCATTGAAGGGCATCTTGGTTCTTTCCATAGTTTGGCGACCGTGGCCATTGCTGCTATAAACATTGGGGTACAGATGGCCTTCTTTTCACTACATCTGTATCTTTGGGGTAAATACCCAGGAGTGCAATTGCAGGGTCATAGGGAAGTTCTATTTTTAATTTCTTGAGGAATCTCCACACTGTTCTCCAAAGCGGCTGCACCAACTTGCATTCCCACCAACAGTGTAAGTGGGTTCCCCTTTCTCCACATCCTCTCCAACCTTTTTTTAATTTATTATTTATTTATTTTCAGCATAACAGTATTCATTGCTTTTGTACTACATCCAGTGCTCCATGCGATCCGTGCCCTCTCTAATACCCACCACCTGGTTCCCTCAACCTCCTACCCCCACACCACTTAAAACCCCTCAGATTGTTTTACTAAACCTCTATATTCTTAACATAAAGCATTAGATTTTTTTTATTGCCATGAAGATTAAATAAGATAATAAATGTGGTACTCCAAAAACAGAGTCTGACACACAATATATATTAAATATATTGCAGGATTTGAATAAAAATTTTCCTTGATCAGACATGATATAATCTGTTATTCAAAAAGTTAAAGGCAAAAATGTGACCACCCATTTCCCTGCATTCCAAACTGATTATTATTATTTTCTCATGAAAGAGCTTTCATTCTCAAGCCTTTGGGTATTGATCTTACAACCCTCCAAAGAGCAGCTTTTTATAACATGACTCCATTGTAAAGTGAAATAATTTTCCAGCACCTACTTTGCATGTCCTACCGGCTATTGAGCTACAGAAGTGGTAGAAGGGAGACCTGAAAATGTAGATTAAGGATCATCAGCATATAAGGGATAATTAAATACATGAAAATTGGTGAGGTCCATAGGAGTAGAACATAGGATTATTACAGTATTTGGGAGCTGTTTGAGTAGGAAGAAGAGTGAAGGTGGAATATGATGAGAATTAAGTACTAAAGAAGCCAAAGGGAGAAAATATTTTTTAAAAAGATATGGGATTAATTATACTACTTACCAACTAACTTATTCTGAGTACTTTCTGAGTACATGAGAGATATCATTTATTGAATTATCTATGGATTGGTGGGACATGTAATATTGGCCAGTGATGTATGAGTGGACTTAACATATGTCACTTGTACAGTGGAACAATTAACCATTGTGAGTCATTACAGGGTTCTGCTTTCCATCTAGTTTGGCAAATGGCAATGTTCATGATGATGGTTGTTCCTTCATCTTGAATCCCTGAATGACATGAGAGAACCTCTCTCCCTCATTGCCCAAGTAACCTATGATGGTCCTATTTCATGAGAAAGAAATAAATTTACTGTTTTAAGTAATTAGAGATTTTAATTAGTTGCAAGTGCACACATCTTAGCTTATTTACTTATTCTGATCACAGTTGATGGTGGAAAGTGGTTCATTTAGCTAGGAAAGATATGTGAAAAAGGATACAAGGACATTGGATTTAGCTTATTAGATACATTAATATCTATCTGCTTACCTATACATATATACATATATGTATGTATATATATGCATATATATTATATATAACTCTATGTAAAGAGACATATAAAACTATACATATATAGCTATATAAAGAGAGAGGGAGAGAAAGGGAGGGAGGAAGGGATAACAGATCATTAGAGGAAGCATCAGAAGGAGGTAAGATATTCATTTTTTTTTTCCTTCTGAAGAATGAGAAGATGAGTAATTATGGATCATGGATGAGGGAGAGATACGGGGCGAGTGGGTGGGTGGTGCTCAAATAGGATGAGTGAGTGGGTAAGGTTTTAAGATTCAGGATTGGATAGAATGGGTTTGAAATCAGAGATAGGTTACTTAGGTTTATTCAGGAAGAGTGATGCCCCTTTCTTTACTAGTAGAAGGAAAATAAGAGAGAAGCAAGAATATGTTTAGTATTAACATCTAAATGGCATCTTACATTTTATCAGGGAAGGGTGGCAGATTTTAAATCCTGTGATAGAAATGCTAATCACTATCATTATTCTGGCATAATGCATACTGTGGACAGCACCCCTTCTGTTCTCACTGTTTTCGGATCCTCCCACACAGAACTTCTCAACTTTTGAAGCAACCTTTCTCAGAGACATTTGCCATGTGTAGTTCATACTCTGAGTTTTAAAAAGGACAAAATTATATTCAGAGCAGCTAACAATTTGCAAAGGGTCTATCACCTTGAAAAGAATAATTTGCCATTAGTCCAAAGTTTACCTAATAAATTGATTTCTATTGTGAGAGGAAGAATCTGTGGGAACAAAATTATAGAGGGAAAAGTCACTTAAGTCTATCTAATACCTTGATGTGGAAATTAGACCAGTGTGTAACTCAGAAATTACATATAAATGCCAAAGTCTAAACCAGGGGTTCTCAAATTTTGGATGGCATCAGGATCATCCAGTAAGCTTGTTAAAAATGCAGGTTTTGGGGACCATGCTGAAATTTCCTCTGTCAGAATATTGAAAGGAGAGGTCCAAACTTTTGTCCAAGTGTTGTCTGGTTCTGAGTAGAGGGCCTGTACTACTTAGGGACCAAAAAAGCCAGGATCATAGACCACAGGGTGTTAAAATCTGAGAGGGATCTTTGTGTTTGTCTATCAAATCTTCACATTTTATTAATGTGGAGACTGGGGCTTAAAAGGTATATGAATCCTTTTTATGGTCACAAAGTGGCATACGAGGGCTAACAATGGAAGATTTTGACTTCATCTTCTGTGCTTAACATTGGGTATACTCATATGACTTTTTTTTTAAAGATATTATTTATTTATTTGTCAGAGAGAGAGAGAGCAAGAGCGAGCACAGACAGAGTGGCAGGCAGAGTCAGAGGGAGAAGCAGGCTCCTTGCAGAGCATGGAGCCTGATGTGGGACTCGATCCCAGGACACTGGGATCATGACCTGAGCCGGAGGCAGCTGCTTAACCAACTGAGCCACCCAGGCGTCCCCTCATATGACTTTCGTCTGCTGAAATTATTCTACCATCTTCCTCGAAAATGTTATTTCTTGTATTTCCAGACATTCTGCTTTTTCTCTGAGTGTTTTAATTTACAAGGGAAAAGGAAAGCTACCTAAGTTTGTGGGTTGATTTTCTGAATTGTATATATTTGTAAAAGCGGCAAATTACCCATGTATGTGGAAAGACTTGAAGTACTACTCTCTGAAATATAGGTACTTGCTCTTTGCCCTGTGTTCCCACCCAACCCCATGAACAAAGTTTATTTCCTCCAGAAGAAATTAATTTGGGGGTGTAAGTAATTTCTTTTTACTGTGGTTCTTTAAAAGACTGCTGTTTTGGAAAGAGCTGACTCATTATCTTAGCCAGTAGCTTCACAAAACAAATAGGTTTTTGATTATTTCCTTTTGTGATTAGAAGGCTTCAGGGCAGGAAAAAAACTGCTAGAGACCTTTTATTTGAGGGGGAAAATATATTGATACTACAAAAAAGGGGATTGAAAGACAACTAAAGATAGCTTATTGAACAATATTTCTGGGGATTGGCTCAGGAAGTGCCTCACAAAACAATTGGGAGTAGTCAATGAGAAGGGCCTACCACTGATTATTTTCCACCCTTTTCACCATCAAATGAGAAGTTAAACTTAAGTCAACATGTTTATAAACAACTCCATATATTAAATCCCTTCTCCAGGGATTTCTCTTTGAAATACCTAGCGATTACATTCTTATTTGCTTGGAACCTATACTGCTATAATAACTCTATTAGGGGATACATTCCAAATTTTGATAAAGAGAAAAAAATTGGTTATTATTTATTATTACTCCTGCTTAATTCATTGATATTTTTGTATTGGAGTATTTAACTTATTGTTGTTTTAAAAAAATTTCTCATGGACTATAATGCCATAAACAAAAATTAAAATATAAACTATCGACTAGAAGAAAATCCAGGATTTAGTTAACAGCTTTAAATAAAGCCTGCATGTCAAGAAAAAAATTAGTGAATTGGGGTATTTCACCTTAAAGCATCAATGATACACTATTTTTTATTTTTCATTACATTGACAAAAATGAAAAAGAATGTCACATTCAGTCTTGGCAAAGCTGTGGAGAAACGTGCATTCTCATATACTTTTGAGAGCATGTGGATTGGCCTATCATCTTTTAATGGGGGTTAGTATCAAGTACTAAAATTTAAAATGTCCACAACTTTGATATGGAAATGGCATGTCTGGGAATACATGCTTAAAAACCCTTGCATTTTCCCTGAGCCACTCAGGTGCCCCAGCAGCCTCCTTCTTATCTAAAAGCAGCACCAACACAAACTGTTATGTGGAATAGGTTTTGTGGTTATGGGGAGTACAAAATAGCATGGGATAGTAATTCACCTACATTTAAAGGTAAATTGCTGTTCTTTGACTATTTCTGCTACTGATATGTCTCTGTGGCCATTTTTCTTCCTTAAACTGTATTTTGACTACTTTTTCTCTTCTTTTCTGTATGTTCTGGGGCTCTCCAAACCCTGAAATCTTAGTTTGTCAAGAACAGATTCTAAAGCTTACTACTTGATTTTTAAAGTAATCTAGCTCTCAACCTCTACCCTTGGATATTTTAGAAATTTCAGTCTTCTTCAATGTGTCTCAGTTAAGAATTTGGGCAGTATAATGCATATTAAGAGCATAAGGCATTACATTTTTTTTTGTAACATGAGATTGACATTTTTTAGTCTGTCTTTCAAATTCAATCTGATAAGCTCCATAAATTAATAATTTTCATACAAGTATAAATATAAACATTTGATTTACGGGGTCTTTTACATGACTACATAATCCTAGCCTAAAGCTCTATCTTCCACATTTCTGGATCACCTGTTAGAGATAGTTACCATAACCTTGTTGCTTAAAGTATAAAAGCCAACTACTCTCCATTGAAATAAGTTATTTCTTTAGTGAATTGCAGAGCTGTTATCTTTTTAAAACAGCTCTAATTTATCTTCATTGTTCTAGTAATTTTATTCTCTATGTACCCTAATGGTATTTGAAAAGCACACTATTGACTAATAGAGCCATTCCCCCAAACACTTATTGAGTCCCTACTATATGCCAGGCACATGGTGTTCGAAGTGTTTGGAGCACAATGTGGAACAAAACATAAAGCGTTCCCTTTTTATCCTGGAACTTAGGTTCTGGCAGATGGTTAAACTTATGATGTTCTATCTATTTATCTACTTACTTGCTACTTTACTTACCAATACAATAAACTTTTTATGTATGGTAGAAAGTATTAAGTTCTATGATAAAAAATATTTGATAGGTTTTGCTGATATAACTACCTCCAAATATTAATGTTTTTAGCAACACATATTTCTTTTTTAAAAAGATTTTATTTATTTATTTGAGAGAGAGAGAATGAGAGAGAGAAAGAGTATGAGAAGGAAAGTGTCAGAGGGAGAAGCAGACTCCCCGCTGAGCAGAGACCCTGATGCGGGACTTGATCCCAGGACTCCAGGATCATGACCCGAGCCGAGGGCAGTTGTTTAACCATCTGAGCCACCAAGGCGCCCCACATATTATATTTCATACTCCATCATCTGGAGTGTGGCTGGTTCCTGTGGCAGTGGGGAAAGAAAGTGACAAATTAAGTATGGCTCCTATAGGCTTCTAATGAGAACTGATACGTGTCACTTATGCACATTTCATTAGCCAAAGTAAATCAGTTGGGCAACTTGAACTTATAAGTGTGAAGTATAGTTTTCTCATGATCCTGAATAGAGGAAAAATACAATCTCTATAAACTGTTCTAATGACTTTTTGTGTAAAGAACTGGGACATATGATGAGGACAGGTTGCATTTGTAAAGAAGTTTGTAAAGATAGGTTTAATGGAGAAGATATGATTTGAATCAAGACAGAGCAGACAAAAGTGTTGGCCATGGATAAAACTGGGGTTTGGAAACCCTGTTTTTTTAAAAAACAATTTTCCAGATTTAGGAAACAGCCAGTGTAAAATCATCAGGTAAAAGCATGTTCAGACTATGTCAGGAACAACAAAACCAAGTGGCTGAAGTAGAATGAGCAAGATGGAGGACAGTAGGAGATCATATCAGAGAGAAAAAGAATAAACAATAATATTTAGGGTGTTTAGGTAATAATAATAATAATAATAGTAATAATAAGGTCATAATATTTAGGGCCTTTAGGTCATAAGCCTGGCCTTTACCTCAAGTGAAATGGAGAGTCATGAGATCTTGACTTTCTTGCAGACTGGGCCTCTTTCTCATCTATCAGGTCTTCACTACTCCTGTTATGAAAGTATTTTACTCTTTCGTTTTCCCTGATCTATCTGCAAACACACTCATATTCCATCATCAACTGATGGTCTCCAAGTTTGTTCAGGATCCCTTTGTGGCTGCGTGTAGAAACATTTCTGCCTTGCCAGGATTCTGCTGACCTCACTCCATTACTTAACCACTGGTACCCACCTCTCCTCTTCTTGTTATTACCTACCAAAGCATTTACACTTACTGTCCCTCACACTTTCCAAAGTCTCTGACTCAGTAATGCTGCCCTTCAAAATCAGTTTTTCTTGAAAATACCAGAGGGCACTTGTATATTTTCCAAGTAATTTTCCTATGTTTTCTCTACTAGGACACAGTCCATATCACTGAAAGATGCCTTTCATTAGTGTGTGGCACAATGTAATGGTTACCAATTATGTTCAGAATAAAGAAGTTTTTGCTCAATATGGCAATGTTACTTTTCTGAAGCAAAACACAATAACTGAGGTTTGCAGAGAGTCTTATTGCCATACCAGAAGCATACAGCTTCAAGTAAAAACAGAAATCCTTCTCAAGTCTTCTCAGAAGATAGCCTTGATTAATACATCTGTTAGTCTGTTTGGGCTAGTGTAACAAAAATATCCTAGACAGGGTGGCTTATAAACAGTACAAATTTTACTTCTCATAGTTCTAAAGTCTGGGAAAGTCTAAGATCAAGGCACTAAGAGATTCAGTGTCTGATGAAACCATGCTTTGTGGTTCATAGATGGCTATCTTTTTCTATGCCCTCACATGGCAAAGGGGCAAGGCAGGTCTCTGGGCTTTAATAGAACGGCACTAATCCCATTCATGTAGGCTCTACCCTTGTGACCTAATCACTTACCCAAGGCTTCACCTCCTAATACCATTACTTTGGGGTTTAGGGTTTCAGTATATGAATTTTGGAGAGACACAAACATTCAGTCCATAGTATTCTGCCCCAGCCCTTACTCCTTCCAAAATTTAGGTCCTTCTCACATTCAAAATAAAATCATTACATTCCAACAACCCAGAATTTTTAACTCATTCCAGCAACAACTCTAAAGTCTAAAATTTAAAGTCTCATCTAAATCAGATACAAATGAGACTCAAAGTATGATTCATCCTGGGACAAATTGCTCTCTAGCTATGAATTTATGAAACCAAATAAATGATGTTCTTCCAAATACAATGGTGGTACATGCATAGGGTAGACATCTCCATTGCTAAAAGGAAATATAGGAAAGAAGAAAGAGATAAGGGATCCCAAGCAAGTTCAAATGACAAAGCAAACTCTATGAGATCATAAGGCTCATAAGTAATCCTCTTTACTTGATGTTTTGCCTTCTAGGCTTAGCAGGATGGCCCAGGAGTGGCTCTCAGTAGGTATCCTGTGGCCTTTTTGTGCTTGAGTTTCAAGTCTATGGCTCTGTGTGGCCCCATCCTTTGAAACCTAAGTAGAGGCAGGCAGCCACGACTGCATAGTTCATATAATCTGTGTGCCAATAGAGATGGCACCACATGAACACCACCAAAATTTGTCACTTGTGCTTTCTGGACAGGTGGCTATGGAGGTGTGTACTATACCCAGGAGACATACATGAGCAGACAGAAGACCACTGGGCTAGAGTACGTGGAATAGAGCCTGGGATGTGAGCCAGTGCCAGGCAGCATGACCATGGTCCCACAGGCACTGGTGAATCTTCCTTTGAAACCACTCTGGCCTTTGGCCTTTCCACTCTGTGCCTGTGTCCGGAGCGGCAGCTCTTCTTAACTCTGAATTGCATTCAGTCATTTTTCCATTGTTTGGGAAAATAGCTGCCAGCTTCTGTTGAGATGGCTGATACACTCTAATCTTCTTTTGCTTGGCCACACCCTTACTGTTTTACTGTTCTTTCCTGACCATGCTTTCTCATTTATTGTTTTTACAAATACATAGCGTGAGGATTTTCCAAATCTTTGAGTTCTGTTTCCTTTTCACTTAACAATTCCATCTTTAGGTCATTTCTCACTTCTCATATTTTATTCTGAGCAGTCAGGAAGAGCCAGCTTGCAGCTTGTTTTGAAAAAGCTTTGGCTAAATATCTATAATATCTAAGTATCTAGATACCCAATTTCATCATTCCCAAGTTCTACTTTCCACAAAACACTAGAACATGAGCACGATTCAGACAAGTTCTTTGCCACTTTTGCCATTTTGTGACAGATCATCTTTTATCCAATTTCAATGACATGTTCCTCATTTCTGTCTGAAACCTCATCAGAATGACCTTTATCATCTATATTTCTACCAACATTCTGTTCAAGATTATTTACATGTTCTTTAAGAAGATTGAAGTCTTCTTTACAGAAGACAGAGCTCTTACCAGAATCATCTTTAAAGTCCATTTATGCTGTGTAGACATTTTCCAGTATAAACTTTAGAATTCTTCTAGCTTCTACATTTTTTGGTTCTAAAACCAATTCCAAATTTTTAGGTATTACAACAGCACCCTTACTTCTTGGTCCCACTTTTTATCTTAGTCTGTTCTGCTGCTATGACACCTTAGACAAGGTGGCTTATAAACAATAGAAATTTATTTGGCACCATTCTGGAGGCTGAGAAATTTAAAATAAAGTTAAGAGCAGAGTCCTTGTCTTGTGAGGGCTCACTTTCTGGTTCTTTGAAAGCCATCTTCTCACTGTGCCCTCATATGATGGAAGGGGTGAGGGAGCTCCCCTGGGTGTCTTTTATGAAGGTACTAATCCCTCATGAGCACCTTACCTTCATCATCAAAACAACCAAAGGCCGCATCTCCTAGTAACATCACATTAGGGGTAGGGTTCCAACATATGATTTGGTGGTTGTGGGGGGAGATAAACAGTCTATAGCAATATCTAAGCACAGTTTTTAGAGGGAGAGAATATCTGGGTTTGAATCCTGACTCTGATACTTACTAGATTTGTGTTCTTGAATTCTCCTCGGTTTCCTTGCCTCTTAAAAAACAAATAGGATATATCTTACATGTATTGCTGCCTGGCATGTAGTAAGTGTTCCATAAAGTAACTTTTATTATTCATGCTCATGGAAGTCAGTGTCCATGTAAAGGCCCTAGACTACCCCTGATTTAGTGGAATGATCTGAAGCCTAAGCTTTCTTTAGTCATAGACAGTCTCCTGGTTTTCTTGGGATTTATTTTATACTGCTATTCCTGTGAGAAATCCCATAATAAATTGAGTGGTAGTTACTGATTTCTTGGCAACACCACTCTTCCTCTTTAGTTTCCTTACCAAAGCCTGAATGAAATGGTTGCCTCTGTCCTATCATTAGGACATTAGCACACAAAGTTCCTATTGGGTAACAAGGAATGCTTGAGCTACAGTGTATATACTGTAAGTCAAAGCTGTCTACCTATCAGTTACAATATCAATAAACAGACACGTTTTACACATGCCAGCTACTAGTGAAAGGACTAAGGGCCAAAGGATCATGGCTATTCTGTAGCTTTTGCCAGCAGGCCTGTGGCTGCTTATGTTTGGGGATTTTGCATAGAAGCCTAGAAGTCATTGGCTAATTTGAGTAATGAGAACTTCAAATGACTGAAAACAAAAAATTATTTTTGGAGTTAGAATATTTTTTGATTATATAGTTACATTAGAGATGTCTACTCTTTGGTACAGTAGAAGTATAGCGTATGGAATCAGTATTTCCTAAAATAAAAGTGAAGAAAATCAGATTTACTTTTGTTAAGAATTCTCAAATATTTTCTAAAAAAGACATAGTCTGCATGGAGCACTGGGTATGGTGAAAAAATAATGAATACTGTTTTTCTGAAAATAAATAATTTAGTTAAAAAATAAAGTTAGCATTGCACACACACACACACACACACACACAAAGACATAGTCTGAGATTGCAAAATTAGTTCAAGAAATTATCATGCCACTTTTATAATCAGTCCCTCAATGATTCCGTCCTGATGCCTGCCATTTGTCCTATGCATTTTTGGTCCTGGATTTCAAGGATCTGTTTGGTTGTCCCAATGGTATTGTTACAGTCTACCCTCCTATTTATCCTTCACACATTCTTTGTGCTCTAATGAAATTGGCCAAATCTAATTTTACCCAAACATGCTCTCTAATGTTTCTCTTCTGTGTGACTATTAACACTGTTCTCAGTGCATAAAATTCTTCCCATCCATATAACAATGTACCCAGTATTCAAAGTCTATCTCAGATATCTTGTCCTTGATACATTTCCAGAAATCCCCTTGTAATTGATCTTTCCCTCTGCTGGAGACTGAAGTTCTACAATCTGTTGTCTGTAACTCTCTTATGGTCTGTATATCACTTTCTTCTTCTTCTTCTTTTTTTTTTTTTTTTTTTTTTTTTTTTGGCCATACTTCTACATTTTCCTTACAGCTACTTGGCTATATACGCCTAAGAGGGATTTTTTTTTTTTCGTGATCTTTGCCGATATATTTATGTTCAAGGTGAGGGGACAGGCACCCTCTAATATGCCATACCTACAGGTTTCTTTGCTAAAAATGCTGTTCGAGGGGTTTTGTTTTGTGAAAAGGAAGTATCTGAGAAATCACTGCCCTTCAGCCCAACCTTGGGGCAACCCTTGGTCAGCACCCTTACAGATTTAGGATTATGGAATCCCAGCTCCCTTTCTTGTGAGGAGGTTGTGGAGGACAACTCTGAGGTAAATTTATACTCCAGAGCTATCTTGTAGTATCATGCTTTATTTATTCACTACTGGGATTTCAGATCATATCCTATATAGGCTTCCTCAAATTTCCCATTCTATTTCCCCCACTCCCTTTATAAATCACCTATACAGCAATCCCTACCTCAAGGTCTCTTTCCAGACAACTGTACTTAAGGCAGGTCCTGATGTGAAAAGCTATATCCTATTCATCCTTTTACTTCCCAGAGTTTATTATATTTTTTTTAAGATTTTATTTATTTATCAGAGAGAGAGAGGGCAAGAGAGCAAGCACAGGCAGACAGAATGGCAGGCAGAGGCAGAGGGAGAAGCAGGCTCCCTGCCGAGCAAGGAGCCCGATGAGGGACTGGATCCCAGGACGCTGGGATCACAACCTGAGCCGAAGGCAGCTGCTCAACCAACTGAGCCACCCAGGCGTCCCTACTTCCCAGAGTTTCTAATAGAGTGCCCAGTATATAGTAAATCTTTAAATATTAGCAGACTAATAAAAGAAGAAATGAATATATGAATAGTGACTTCTTTATTGGTATTTCAGAGAGAAGTCCAAGTAGTTATCTCAAAGAGTAGAAAAAGAAACTTTTAGCTACTAGCTACTGTCCTTTATCAAGTTTCCCACTAAATCTATCGGCATTTCCTCCCTTACAATTGTTCTGAGAATAAAGGGATAGTATCAGAAAGAAATTGTTCATCCATGCAATAAATCTTTATTGTACATCTATTATTTATCATGATCTCTTAGAAGGATTTTTTTATTAAGATAGTTTTACTATATTTTGTTGATGTAAATGAAACCAACGTGTTCACAGTGAAATGATAATCAGTTAGGTTTTAGGGCACACATTAGATCGCTCTCTTGAGAGTGATGTGATGTTTCCTCTTCAGTCAATGCTCACTCATCTGGAAGTGCTGAATTGTGGAACTGGGATAATAATTTTATTACTGTTTAATACTTCAAATATTTAAATTCTCAGAAAAGCGAGTCTTAATACAAATGTTCAATTGAAAATATAAACCAAAAATAGTTTACATGACTCAAGTAGAGGTTTAAGGCTCTATTTAACTGATGTGTATCAAGGAGCACTTGAAGGCCAAGTAACTGCTCAAGTGGAAACAGAATTGCTTTTATAGGGATTGGGGAAGAAAAAGGTACTGGGACAGAATGCAGGTCTTTATTGCAAAACTCAAGGCAGGAATGGTTTGCTGGGCCTCCTGCTTAGGAACATTGGTGCAGTCCCCTTCTTGCAAGTCAGAACAGTTCTTTTCATACTTGTTTTTATAAGTGTTGCAGTTTGTCAAAATTTAGGAGAGGAGGAAGTGGCAACGAAAGGGGAAAAGGGAAAGAGAGGGGAAAATATTAGAAGAGTCAAGGCTCAAGGCAAGGGAAACTGGAGTTTTTTAAAATCCTTTGTATAAAAACAATAAAACTGTTAAAAAATTTTAGTAGAAATATCAACAGTTATCTACCTTCAACAATATGGAAACACTGACTAATGCTCTAAGAAACTGGTTGTCATAAAACCCGATGAAAATCTGAAAGTAAAGGCTATGAGTCTGTGACTCCATAACTCTATAATATAAAAGAGGTATCTTGTCACTCTCTTCCGAAATTTGTCTTATTCCATTCCATTTTGTCATATTGCATTTCTATTTGTATTTTATATTTCTATAGTATTTGAATTTAAGCTTGCATTTTCTGAATTTGTCATGTGATAGTGAAAATTTGGGTTATGTAATTACTTCAGATATCTAATCATGTTAGTCTGTGATTCATCCTGAAAGTTAACCAAATCTGTTGACCATGTCTATTTTAATTCAACTTCACTGTAAGATTCTGTTGAGAAATAATCTAATGATGAAAGCTCATCTAAATCATGAAAATATATTTTAATAATATCAACCCCAAGATTTTCGCATTATTAATTTTTCCTTTCATCTTTGAATGGAACAAGAATTGCAGCAAAGTGAGATTTGCTGCCTTTACTGCACTCAGCAAACTATAGTGAGGTTTAAGTTTGAGTATTTGTACACTTTAGCTAACGGTTAAATTGAACTGTTTTGGAATCACTGTAAATAGGAAAAACAGCACAGTAGTGCAAAATGTAAAGATGTTACAAAACCATCTCTTTCAAAATGGTAAATAAGGATGTAAATAAAAAAGATTGATAACTGAGTGGTATCCATTTTTTATTGCATTAAATATCAGTTTGAATATATAAAAAGTTCTTAAATAATGCATCAAAAATACATTTTAGACTACACATATGGTATTTAAATGTTAATATGATTCTGAATTAACCATAACATTTTAATGCCTCACATTAAGCATTGTAGTCTGAGAACACCAAAAGAAAAGTAAAAAAAAAAAAAAAAGTAAAATATGGTTTAATAATCTTTCTCTCTTGTGCATTTTGCAATAGTCTTCAGTAGTTTATTTATTGGCAATATTACTCTTAAATATTGCTTCTTACTTAGGCTTTCAGGGCCCAAGTGCTTTCTCAAGTTCTATATTTTCAAAATTTGTACCTCATTCTGCTAACCTATAAAATGATATTTCAGAGATCCTGAAAGCCATAGAAACAGAACATAATTGATTATGCAAATGACTTATTGGCATCAAAGTCCTAAACTTGAAGAACAGAAAAATTCTGGTATCTTTAACAAAGCTTAGTAACTGTTTTGTTTTGTTTTGTTTTGTTTTTCTATCTCAGTCAAAAACTGACTCTATACTTAGAAAATGTTCTGAGACTGTTTTATTCTTACACAAAAACCATGACTAGATCTGGTAATTTTATTTTTATTTATTTATCGAGTAATTTTATTATAAGAATTACTCAAACAATTGTTTGACATCACTTGAGAATAGTAGTTCTATTAAGTATTTATTTATTTATTTTCGCTTTTTCAATTCTCTGTTTTGATGATTTTTTTTGCCTTTTATATAATTTTTTATTTTTTATAAACATATATATATGTTTTGATGATTTTTAAACATAGTTTAGGGCAGAGGAACTGGAAAGACATGACTAGCCTCCAGAAAAGAAAGGAGAGTTATTAGAAAGTTAATTTTGGCATCTTGGGGATGTGTACTAGCCTTAAAAATCACTGGCTTTACTGTCAAATGTAGGTTTTCATTTTCATAAACTCAAACACAGTAATATTTAATACTCTCCTCTTTGAGATGTATTTTTGGTATACTGCATTTCACCCTTTCTTCTTTCTGGACTCAACTATGGAATAAGGAACATTTTTGCTGTTGTTTTACATGCTCATTTTAGATTGGTTTCCAGCCTCCCAGCTCTTTGTTTTATTTCTCCAATATATCACTTGAAAAGTTAAAAAAAAAGTAGCAATAATAATAATACAAGGAGACTTCAAACATAAACAAATAACACCTGTCAGTAAGTGCAATTATTTTCAGGAGCACACATCAGAAGTGATACTTTTTAATTTATATTGGCTGTATCATTTTGCTTCTATATTTCCATCTAAAAATTGTAAACTGGTACTAGAATGGGTAATTCTATGCTAAGAGAACTTTGAATCTTATTTTTTAGACGATTTAAAAAAGTTAAGAATAAGCATTTACAAGACTTTGTGATATACATATGGCTGGAAAGCCTGGAATTTCTTATGATCCCCTGCTACTAACCAAATGCATAGTCAACTAGGTGTCAAGAGATATCTGCACTACCATTTTAAAGGCAACTCTGTCTTAAAATTAATTCAACATTTATTTTTATGTATTTGGTAGTATCATGAATTCAATTAAAATATTTTGAATTTCCTTTGCATTTTGAATTTCCTTCCCAAATTAATATGGGCAGCATTCATTAAGATAACATGCTTATTTTATTTTTATTTTATTTTATTTTATTTTATTTATTTATTTGAGAGAGAGAGAGTGTGAGAGTGGAAAGATCAGAGGAAGAGCAGACTCCCCACTGAGCAGGGAGCCCGATGCGGGACTCGATCCCAGGACTCCAGGATCATGACCGGAGCCGAAGGCAGTCGCTCAACCAACTGAGCCACCCAGGCGCCTGTGTATTTTATTTTTTAAACATGCTTATTTTTGCTTTGGTGAGTGCTGTGAAGTGTGTAAACCTGGTAATTCACAGACCTGTACCCCTGGGGATAAAAATATATGTTTATAAAAAATAAAAAATTAAAAAAAATAAATAATGATAAAAAGGAAAAAAAAAACCATGCTTATTTTAAAAGTATATTTGTTTTGTTTGGGAGAAGAGTCTTCTTAAACAGTTGACTTTTTCACTGCTGGGACTTGCTCATCTTATCTGGAGAGCAGGTAGAGATGGTATTGGGTGAACCATCCAATTCTTTAACTCATACTCTTGAAAATGCCTGAAAAATGGGTAGGAATGCCTTATGGGTACCAAGAACTTATTTTCATGGGCAACTTGCTCAACATTTGATATAGATGAGGATGACTGCCTTACCTAGGTCTGTTTGTAGCTGTGTTGTGAGGCAAGGTGGGCCTTTTTATCTGCTTGGCCAGAGAAAGAACCCACAGTAGTCCGCCCCCACCCCCCGCCTCCAATGCAACCACTGCAGATGGATTTAGGCAGATGCATACATAGCACTTGCTCTAGTAGTAGTCACTCTCTCTGGTTCTTCCTTGAACAGGGTACAGAGATGAAATTTGCAGTCTTTTCAGCTCTACTCAAGGCAAAGACAGGGATAGGATGTGACCAAAACAGAGGATAGGGACCAGGGTCTGATTTCTACCAATGAGGCTACATTAGGAAAAACTACTACCAAGTTCTTTTCTGTGTTCTCTCTTAGTCTGATAGTGACATGTTAAAAGCTTAAAAGTATCATGTAGCATTGCAGTCACTGCTATATTTTGGGGCAAGGATGAAAATAAAGAATCCCTAAGGACCATGGACATAAGTTTTCTGGACGAACTAAATAGATTGAATTCTTTAAATAGTTAATAAATATTCAGAGTGTTTCAATTAATTCTAAAAGTATTTTAGAATTGGAATAGACAGGGATGCCAAGAAAGATTATTTCAAAAGCCTGTAATTTTCTTTGCAGAACCACATGCCTTACTCCATGTAATATTTTTTTTAACACTTTTGAAATAAAGTTGTCAATGTGGCAGGCAAAAATGTGGCAAGCAAATTCCAGTAATAATTACTCTCAAGACAAATAAACTCCAAACATTTGTTCATTTTGCCATTATAAAGTCATTTTTCTCACCCTAGTAGATGTCAAATACCTGATCAATTGAGAGTAGAAAATTTTGTCTCTGGTAACCAGAAATCATCTGACTCTCAGAAATGAGATTTTTTTTTTTTTTTAGCATTCCCATTAGGGCTTTCATGTTGGCTTATTAAGACAGAATGGGCAGCTGAAAAGATTACCTGTCCCTGATAGGAAGGGAAATAAAGTTAATGATAAGACAAGCCGGTTGACTATATTCTTTAACCTTCCTCTTAAAATACACAGCCAAGTCTCTACCTGAGGACTTAACACCATGGGGAGATCGATCAGTTCATTTTGTTAAGACGTGGCTGATTTATACTTTGACTTGAAAATTTGATTCAGGAAAGCATTTTGTAATTGTATGGGATAATTTTTCAATGGACAAAGATGGCAGAGGAGTAGGAGGACCCTGAGCTTTTCTTGTCCTTGGAGCACAGCTAGATAGTTATCAAATTACTCTGAACACCCAAAAAGTCAATCAGATGTGTGAGATAACAAAATCTGAAAGTCTTCAAATAGAAAAGTAACCACTTTTTGCGAGGTAGGAGGTGCAGAAGTTCACCTTGGGGAGATAGCTTTGGATGCTGTGGTGGGGAGGTAGGCTGCTTACAGAGGCTACCACAAAGTATTAGAAGTGGTAGAGCACAAAATTTGAACTTTTAAGTTCACTACCACTGGGGAAGTGCCTGGATTAAAAGTGCTAAGGTGTCAAAGAGGGCAGAATCCCAGAAGTGACAGGATGGTCTGAGGATACCTGGGGTTGCAGGAAGAATGGTGGCACCAAAGTGCTACAAGGTTCCCAGTATGGGAGCTGGAAAGCTGGCAGAGAGCAGCAGGTTTTGGTGCTGGCTTTGTGCTATAAACTGCAGATTGCGGTGTGGTCATGCAACCACTTTCCTAGGACCCGCTGGCAAATGTGCTATGACCCTTCCCTGGAGGAACAGTGTGGGTCCATGCTGCAAGAGTCTCTGAAATTTGGAGTTCTTGAAACTTGGTCCCACACCTGAGATTGCTTTTCTATGAGGACACACTGAAGAATAGGGGGTACAAATTTTCAGATCCAAGGCTAGAGCAGGGCACGGTCGTTATCATACCACCCATCTACTGAAAGCCTTCAAGGAGCAAAACAGCACTACCTAGTGGAGACCAGAACCATATACATCAAGCCTAACCCCACTGTGCCCTGGAAAAGCATTTCCTCTGAAACAAGTCGGCCTGAGAATCAGCTCAGCAGGCCTGTCCTCAAGACCAGGACAAATAACAAGCTTACATCACCTTTATTGATCATTGAGTGTTGCAAAGCTTCAGCTCTAGGGGACATAAGATCATGCTTTCTTTTGACGTATTCTTTATTTTTTAATTTTAATTTTTATCATTTTTTAATTTATCTTCTTATACTTTCCAATTTCTTTTGTTAATTTTTAGGATTATTTTTTAAATTTATATATACACATATATATTTGTTTTTTCATATATATTTTTATTTTTGTCTAATGTTATTTTATTTTATTTTTAAATTTTGGGATCTAGATTCTTTTAACAAATGACCAGAACACACTCAAGATCTATTTTTTTGTTCTATTCTGTTTTTGTTTTTCTTGTTTTGTGTTTTTGTTTTTTCCTTTGTTTGCTTTTTGTTTCTTTTCTTTTTTCTTTCTTTCTTTCTTTCTTTTTTTTTTTTTTTTACATTTTTCGGTTGTTGGGTTTTGTTTTTGTTGTTCTTTTTTCACTTTCTTCTATTCTTTTCTGGAAAAAATGATGAAATGGTGGAATTAACCCCAAAAGAAAGAACAAGAGGTAGAACTCATGGCCAGAGATGTAATCAATTGACATAAATAAGATGTCTGAACTAAAATTTAAAACAATGAATGTAAGAATACTGGTTGAGCTTGAAAAAGCATAGAAAGCACTAGAGACTCTTATTACAGAGATAAAAGAACTAAAATCTAGTCAGGCTGAAATAAAAAAATGCTACAACCAAGATGCAAACATAAATGGACGCCATAAAAATTAGGATGGATGATGCAGAGGGGCCAATCAGTGATAAAGAAGATAAAATTATCGAAAACAATGAAGCTGAAAAGAAGAGGAAAAGAAAGGTAAGGGACCAGGAAGGTAGAATTAGAGAACTCAGCAACTTAGTAAAATGTAATACCATTCATATCAGAGGAGTCCTGGAAGATGAAGATAGACAGAAAGGGGCAGGAGGTTCATTTGAAAAAAATTATAGCTGAAAACATCCCAAATCTGGGGAAGAACACAGACAACAAAATCCAAGAAACACAGAGAACTTCCATTAAATTCAGAAGAGCTGAACATCGCCAAAGCACATCATAGTCAAATTCACAAAAGACACAGATGAGGAAAGAATCCTGAAAGCAACAGGGGGCAAAAAAGTCCTTATCTTCCAAGAAAAGACAGATCGGGTTTGCAGTGAGCCTGTCCACAGATGTGGCAGGCCAGAAAGGAGTGGAAGGAAATATTCAATGTGCTGAATGGGAAAAATATGCAGTCAGGAATTTTTTATCCAGCAAGGATGTCATTCAGAATAGGAGAGATTAAGAGTTTTCCAGACAAACAAAAGCTAAAGGAGTCTATGACCACTACACCAGCACTGAAAGAAATTAAAAGGGGAAATTTTGAGTGGGAAAAAAAAGACCCAAAATAGCCAAGACTAGAAAGGAACAGAGAATGTCATCAGAAACACCAACTCTACAGGTAACACGATGGCACTAAATTCATATCCCTCAATAATTGCACTGAATATAAATAGACTAAATGCACCAATCAAAAAAAGTAGAATATCAAATGGAGAGATCAAAAGTAGAGATCAAAAGATTCATGTATATGCTACCTACAAGCTCATTTTAGATCTAAAGACACCTGCAGATTGAAAGTGAGGGGATGGAAAACCATCTATTTTACTAATGGACATCAAGAGAAAGCCAGAGTAGCCATAATTAGGCAAGCTAGGTTTTAAAATAGGACTCTAACAAAAGATGAAGAAGGGTGTTATATCATAATTAAGGGGTCTATCCATCAAGAAGATCTAATGATTGTAAATATTTAAGCCCCTGACATGGGAGCACACACATATAAAAATCAATTAATAATAAACATAAAGAAACTCATTGATGACAATACAATAATAGTAGGGGACGTTAACACCCCACTTACAGCAGTGGACAGGTCATCTAAACATAAAATCAACAAGTATTATGCTTCCATCAGAGAGGATGAATACCCAACTTTTGTAGCAACATGGACGGGACTGGAAGAGATTATGCTGAGTAAAATTAGTCAGAGAGAGTCAATTATCATATGGTTTCACTTATTTGTGGAGCATAACAAATAGCATGGAGGACAAGGGGAGTAAGAGATGAGAAGGGAGTTGGGGGAAATTGGAAGGGGAGGTGAACCATGAGAAACTATGGACTCTGAAAAACAACCTGAGGGGTTTGAAGCAGCAGGGGGTGGGAGGTAGGGGGAACCAGGTGGTAGGTATTAGAGAGGGCACGGATTGCATGGAGCACTGGGTGTGATGCAAAAATAATGAATACTGTTATGCTGAAAATAAATTAAAAAAAAAAAAGAAGAAAATGGCTTTGAATGACACAATGGACCAGATGGACTTAAGAGATAAATTCAGAATGTCTCATCCTAAAGCAGCAGAATACACATTTTTTTTCAAGTGCATATGGAACATTCTTCAGACAAGATCACACATTGGGTCACAAATTGGTCCTTAACAAGTGTAAAAATGAAGATGACACCATGCATATTTTCAGACCACAACACTGCGAAACTTGAAGTCAATCACAAGAAAAAATTTGAAAAGACATTAAATACATGGAGGTTAAAGAACATTCTACTAAAGAATAAGTGGGTTAACCAGGGAATTATAGAAGAATTTTAAAAAAATACATGGAAACAAATGAAAATGAAAGCCAGACAGCCCCAAACTTTTGGGATGCAGCAAAAGCAGACCTAAGAGGGAAATATATTTTGCAGGCTTACCTCAAGAAGCAAGAGAAGTCTCAGATACACAACCTAATCATACACCTAAAGGAGTTAGAAAAGGAACTGCAAATAAAGCCTAAAGCCAGCAGAAGGGAAATAATAAAGATTAGCACAGAAATAAATGATATAGAAACAAACAAATAAAAACCCAGTAGAACAGATCAATGAAACTAAGAACTGGTTCTTTGAAAGAATTAATAAAATTGATAAACTCCTGGCCAGGCTTATTAAAAAGAAAAGCGGAGGAACCCAAATTAAAATATCACAAATGGTAGAGGAGAATTCACAACAAACACCACAGAAATACAAACAATTATAAGAGAATATTATGAAAAATT